>NW_017300113.1:606900-619270 GCF_001594075.2 Trachymyrmex cornetzi | reverse complement strand
CTGCCTTCACGAAGCGCTGCCGTAGCGTACTCCTCTGTTAGATCGGCATGATGCGGCGAGAGCTGTGCGTGACCTGGTGCCGGTTCAACGATTCTGGCAATGGGCGGTTCTCCGGGCGTCGTGTGCGGCAAAACGGTCGTCTTTTCCTTAGGATGAATTACGGCCAACGTTTGCACGTACTCATTACTGGCGAAGCGGCCGCTCAACTCGGAACAGGTAAGTTTAAAGACGCGATCGAGATAGTAAGCCGGCTTACGGTTCGTGTACATGATAAGACGGATGAGTTGTTGGTAGTTGTAAGGCGAATCCGCTCCGGAAAGAACGACGCCATCCCGATCGACGCGAGCGGAGATATCGTGGAATGCGAGCAGGGCGTCACCAGGTAATCCTAAGCTCTCATGATCTGGATTGAGACTTGGATAAACACTGACAGCGCAAGCATCCAATCGGGCGGCCGATCCAGCGGTGACGCGCGCGTCGGGGAACACACGTACTCCTAACCGGAAATCAGCGTATTCTCGGGCTACGTAACCGGTACCGTTGACGGTGATGCCTGGTCGAGGAGGCGGTAGTACGGTGACGTAGGACTGCACAGTCGGTACCGGTAGGGGCGTGTTCTCGCTACCCTCACAGACGATCGTTGTGTCGAGGCGGAAGTTACGGCGACCGGGCGTCGGGAAACGCCGAGTGTTGGAGTAGCCAATACGACGCAGTAAGGTTTCCACATTTGTACGATTATCACCATCGATACGCACTTCGGTCATATCGGAATTGGTCAACAGCTGAGTACCCGGTTGTAACAAGTCCATTGGTGGTACGTGAATGCCTTCCTGACAACGCCGCAAACACGAGAGTACTTCCGGTTTCTCGTTTCGACCAACTAAAACGGACAGACCGGCGAGGTAACCACGGAAATGGTGTTTGGTCTTGTTCTCGGAGCCCTGCCAGCATGCTCCGACCACAAGGGTGGTATTGACGCCCTTAGCCGGGTGTAAAGGCCAGTCATCAATGACTTCAGGGTTCTTCTCGTCAGCATGCCACTCTTCGCCATCCACATATAGATTGACACGTGGAAAGTCTACCTGGATCGCGTAATGATGCCACTTATCGTCGCATACCTGACCAAGTTTCCAACGCCATTCGGCAGCACGGAAGATGTTGGGATCACCCTCGGAGAAGTCGCGTCGCAGCAGCAAAATCAATCTGCAGTTCCTTATGAACAGGGCGTAATGGTGCCTATTCATCTCTGTAATTGAAACGGCGCGGCGTTAGTTGCACCTTTCGTGACGCCGCCGCGCGTAATAAAGTGTAGAAACGCGCGACGGCATTAAGGGTAGAAGAGAGATTTAACGTGAAAGGGGTAGAGAGCGGGAGGAGAAAGACGAGGGAGAGAGAACGTTTATAACCGAGGATTACACGTCGCCCATGGAGACCGGTTGGTATTTAGAAAGATTTGTATTTCAGACCGGGTAGATAGGTAGGATATTTGAGTTGAACTCCTCGCGAAGGCGAGTGAACGTGCGAGCGCGAGCGACGACCTATATAAGCGCGCTCGACCTGATTTCTTGCCAAAATTCATTCCGCGCAAGGATTAAGCCGCTTTGTTCGAAACTTCACGATAATACCCCAGCGTTTCCGCGGAATGAACGTGTATATTTTAACGCATGAGCGCGCGCACTCCCGGCAGCGCGTAATGTATTCTGCTAACAGCGGCTACATCGATGAGCATCGCTCGACATTGGAACGACCGGCGAGCTTATCAGCAGCTTTAAATAATTATTCTCTCTTCTTTAAAGGGAAATGAAAATTATAAAATTTATAGCCTTGTTTTTCTTTTTAAAAACCAATCAAGATAACCATGAACGCGATAATCGTATAAGAACATGTTATTAATCTTTATGATTTTTCAAGGCGAGGGTGAAAGTTCAATATCAAGGAAAATCTTTGTTTATTATTTTACAATTATCTTCTTCGTCATCAACTAATTGCTCTTACGTGAAAATTATAAAGTTTATAGCCTATTTCCTTGTTTTCTTCTTATAAAGCCAATTAGGACAACTATGAACGTGATGCTACAATGTTAATCTAAAGTCTTTGACTTTTGAGGGCGTTAGTGTAAATTCAATATCAAGAAAATTTTTTGTACAATTTTTTTCTTCGTTATCAACAAGTTGCTCTTATATGAAAATTATAAAGTTTATAGCTTACTTCCGTGTTTTCCTGTTATAAAGCCAATCAGGATAACCATGAACGTGATGAACATGAAACACGATGCTATAGTGTTAGTCTAAAGTCTTTGACTTTTGAAGGCGTCAGTGAAGTTCAATATCAGGAAAATTCTTGAACAATTATTTTCTTCATCATCAAGTTTCTGTTGCTTTTACATAAAAAGTATATAGCCTATTTCCTTGTTTTCCTGTTATAAAGTCAATCAGGATAACCACGAGCGTGATAAACGTGAAATATGATTATACCGTTAATCTTTATGATTTTCAAAGGCATCAGTGAAAATTCAATATCAAGAAAATTCTTTGTACAATTATTTTCATTATCAACAAGCTTCTGTTGTTCTTATCGCTGGGCATTTTCTGTTTATAAGCAGAAGCCACTTATCTTGATAAGCAAATCAAAAACAAAATATTAAACGAACACGAAACTATTTGATAAAATAACATTGAAAAATAATTGATTCTCAGGTAGTTGTAAATATTAAAAATATTGTCAAAATGCTATCAAAAAGTAAATCTTAGCATTCGTTACATTGAAACTTACTGTGATCGTCGGCAGCACACAAGATGTGTTCCTTGACATGTGGATCCTGTCGCGGGCGTGGTCGGTGCTTGACCCAGACACCGATGGTAAACTTCTGCGCCAGGCTATGCTCCAGCACATCGTTCGGCACGATCGCGGCTGAGTCTACGCCGTCAAACTCGAAGATCTCATCAGCCTCTCTACCCTCATCTCTGGAAAGAGTGGCCGTCCAGGAAGTTGTGGGTCCAGGTGTGGGCAGTAGATCAACGCTGTCGCGCGAGGCACCGCATAATTTCCGCTGGCTGCGAACCCCATAGGTATCACGATCGCAACCCTTGCCGATGTGATCGGTGGCCAAAGTCAGGGTGGCGCGCACGTTGCGCAGGATGCAGGGTGCATCACAAAGATCAAGTCGCGCCGAGGGCAATAGAGGTTGCGAACCGACGCCGGCAGCGTAATCTACCCTCTCGGGGATTCCTCGCCATCCAGGAGCACACACGCGGTTCACCTTAACCGTCACCATCGCCGGCGCCGACTGCTTCATACCGCAGTCATAAGCGACCACGCTGAGTATGTAGTTGTGTGAGCGTTCGTAATCCAAAGGCTCGGTATTGCGGATAGCACCCTCGTTGTCGATAATGAACGGCTGATCGGCGGTGAGGATCTCGTACTTGCAGACATCGCCAAATTTCGGCGTGCAGTCACGGTCGGACGCCTCGACGCGGACCACCTCTTCGTAGAGGCGTCCCTCGTCCACAGTACTAACATAGGCCGGCTGGAGAAACTGCGGCGCGTACTCGTTGACGTCAACCACAGTAATATGAACCGTGGCGCTGAAATAAAATTGAAGTGTGCACATGCATCTCAAGGTCCCTCTACTCTCCTAGCGTAGATAACGACGTGTCGCAGAATATACGCGTCGCTTGATAAAAGGCCTAGAAGATGCCTAGATCTTTCGAATTCCTACCTCTCCATTTATGCACTCGCAATTCCTTTTAATATATTTTCTCGAAAATCTGTGCAATTTTTCAATAAGATTCAGGTAGAATTAAAAAAAAATCGCAAATGCGCCACGTTGTAACGGAATGGTAAAAATGTTTACTCCCAACTACTAGAAAGATTATTCCGACTGTGCCCAGAACGGATTACAACCAAGAATTTCCATTATAATCTCCACAGTGAATTTAAAAAAGCTTATTTCCCCAGTCATAAAGGTTATTTTAATAACTTTCGCATCAAGATAATTAGCTATTTCACGCTCCCGTAGATACGTTTACCTCCGTAATGAGTTTAATTGTAATAGTTTTTCGAATTAGCGATAATTTAAACAGAGTAAAGCGATGCAGTGCTATAGAAGGAAATTACATCTATATCTTTTTAATATTTCCCGTCATACCAGAGGAATGCATTTATCCCGTGTACCCGTTGGGAAGGGATTTAAAAGAATTACAGTCAAGCAAATACTGTCGATATACTTAATGTAAAACATTTATATGGCAGTGTCCACTTGGAGCAATATCGGAAATTTAATACGCGCGTACAACGGAAAAGTCAATAATGCGATACCGCAGAGACCATACGTGCGAGAGAAAAGGATTGAATTTCGACTCGGAATTGTTTCGTTACCGAAAACACGCGTTCAAACACCGAACTGTTCGAATTACGCACTCGGAATCTATTTACGTTTGAAATTTTAGACACGACAAAATCAATGCGCCGAAAATCCGCCAAACGCGTAGTGTAATAATAATAAATAATCGGAGCAACTCCGCTCAATATCCTGGCCTGGCCCGACTCTTCCATATTAATGTCATAATAACGTGCCGGATATGCATCGATATCCTAATTAGAAATTACGACGGGCAATATCGGCGGTTGAGACACGCGATATCAATCGATCGACATCAGCATAATTCATTCGGCCGTCGCGACGGCCGAAGTAAAATTTCGCCGTAACATCACCCGCTTGCTTTGCGTATGAAAAATTCACCGAAATCTTTTATATATAAAAGCGTCGTATGTTGTGCATGTATATACGACACGTTTCACTATTGATCTGGCATTCGTTGGCGGCGATTCCGCGAGGTGAGACAGATTTCGAGACGGTTTAGAAACGGAACGAGCATTGCGCTAGTTTTTCTCTCACAATAAATTATTTTTACTTTCCTATTTACCCTAATTTTACTCGGATGTAACAAAATTTACTGCAATCGTTATCCAATTGAAAAGCAACTGCAACAATAGACTAACCAACATTTTGTAAAAACAGAGAAAATAAACTCTAAAGTTAAAGTGATGGAAAAAATTCATTTATTCTCCGCTTTTACAAAATGTGGGGTAGTCCACTGTTGTAGTAAGCTCTTCAATTGTTACCGAATTGTATTCTCGGCACGTGAAATTAAACATTTTATAAATTACTTTTTACATTCACAATTAAAATTTCATATTCGTACAAATACAAAATTTTATATTAATACAAATACAAATTATATGTACGGTTATAATTATGAATTTTTGCGCTCCCCTAACAAAAGTCAAAATCGCCTGTTTCGATGTCTCGTATACCTACTCTAGCTTTATAACTCTTGTCTTTCCCCTCGGGTCTACAATACATTTTATTAGCTGTCGCGATCGCGAGCGTAAAAGTTTCATTCCGAGGGACGTGTAATATTTATCGAGGCGAAAGATCGGGAGCAAACGCGAACGGACGCGAGGGAATAGTCGCCAGTTACCGTTTCAGACAGGCGTGAAATCGCACAACTCTCGTAATGAGAAAATTTGTGCACTTGGACCGGGAGTTATTTCCTCATTTAGCCGATACATGCTGTGACTATAACGCGCCGCGAGCCAAAAAAATTGGCATTGTGCTGGCGCGACGCTATTCGGTGACCCATATTCGCAAAGTGACTTATCATAGACTTTAACTACTGATAAATACAGAGTAAGACGATACATTTCCTATATGACATTTTAAGCCCGCTTTTATCTTTTCAGACATCGGCGCGTATAAATGATATAGTTTGCGACGATTACGTGTGAGGATAAGGCAATTTATGCTTATAGTTACTAGAGGCACGTAAAGTTTAAATTACGAATGTAACAGATGTAAACATCATGGAATGAAATATTTAATTTCTTGGCTGTAACGAACGTGTCATATTTTTTTGCCACATGATAAACGTAACAAACATAATAAATTTTATATAAGTATATTTGTTATTCAACGTGTTTAGTTAATTTTTAAACTGTAATAAAATGTTTTTTTTTTTTAATTAAATAAACTCGAAATTCAATGTGATATATTCTAGAAAATAAAACATTGAGTTGTATTTTAATAATATCTATCAGGAAAACTTTATATTATCTCGCAGCTCATGTAATGTAAATGTTTTTTAACGGAAGTTTGTTTCCAAGTTATCTAAGTATTCAGCAGAAAAAGATAACTACGATATATGAAGAAAAGTCTGACGAGGTGGAAGTGTACATTTCTACTTAGCTGTTATCTGAGTGCCGAGAGCATCATACGATAGGGAACTTTTTTTCAGCGCTAAAGCAATTGCGTGTTGAAGCAGGCTGACTCTCGCAATTATAAACTTAGGTATAGTTCTTCCCCGTATCGTCCATTCCGCTCTACTTTCGTCAAGTTTACTTTATCTCGCAGGATAGTTTCCTCGAATGAACGCGCGTAACGCGTTACGTGCTCGCTAGACTTAACAAATGCGGATGGAAATTCACGCGACTGCTCTAGGAAAGTGCGAGGGTTGAGCCCACGGCGTGTAAAATGCCAGACACAAGAACGTACTTTTCCGATTGCACTCCATTGCAGCCGACCGCGGCGATGTCGAACTTGTAATTACGGCGTTTTTCGCAATTCAGGACTCGGAACGCCCGCAGCTCGGCCATCCCCATCTCCTTCAGGACAATCTCGAACGGCGCCTCACCGTGGTGTTTGTTCGCGATGCGGAAGGAGCAAACTTTCGTTCCCAGGGCGCGGATCTGCGGCGTGACCTCGACCAAAGTTTCATTCTCCTTGACCAGGCCGTGATATCCGCTCTCGAGGCTCTCCAGGTCCAGTCGTGGAGCTGCGAAAACACATGTATACGACTGATCAGTGACCGCCAACATTACCTCGTTTGGCGTAGAGGCGAAAAAGGACCGCCTTCCCTCAGTTTCCTATTTCGCTATTTCTAACGGAGTCGCCAGAGTAACCGAAGCTACTCGCGTTACTCTCGTCGAGAAGCTTTCGGCTCGTTTTTCACATCGTTCTTTTTTTCCGAGAAGACGGATAGTCCGATTTCGCTAACTTTATCTCTCGAGACGGACGGCATTCGGAATGAATTTACGGTCCCTCGTTAAACACGGGAGTTTGAGAAATCAGCATTGAGGTCAGCACGCGCACGAATTTACATAACAGTGTAAGCGTATATCATCAATAAAATGCTTGGCACAGACATTGTTATATTGTTCTATGATGAGCCTGTCGAAAGATTTATTGATAGACTCTGTCGCACTGTATTTACGTCGTTATGTAAATTCGTGCTCTTCAATAATGGAGATTCTGAATTCACTGTCATTTTTAACGAAATGTTAATAAAAATTAATGGATGAGTTTGACATCGAATGGAAACATTTTTTTTAACGTGTATTTGAGAAGCGTCGGTAAAATTCACCTTTTCTTTCTTCTCCTCCTCCTCCTCCTCCACCATCACCTCCTCCTCCTCTTTTTGCTTCCCTTCCAACGTATATAACAAGCGAACTTTTTAATTAAGCACTGAAAAATATTCGGTGCAGGTTACGCGGTTTTATCGCCAGGAGAAAGAGAAGAATTCGAAATTTAGTAGAAATGGGTTAAGTGAAACAAAAGAGGCAGCAGCTCGTTAATTCGTTGTCAACTTCTTCAACGTACGGATAATGAGAAAAGCGTTAAACAACTGTGTAGCGCACATAGAAGAGAAGCGTTCGTTTATGTCCGCAACGGTGGCTCATAATTATACTGTTAATTGCTAACACTGGTATTTTGAGCCGGTAGTCAACAACTAATATCCTCACGTAAGCTTCTCGACACCTAGTGTGACCCAGAATCACCAGATTACATTTGATGGACAGATTTTGCGACCAGTTTAGAGTGGATTTTTCCTTGACGGAAATTTGAAAGAGTATTAGACAGTTTTTCAAGTTTAGATGAGTTAAAATAAAGCGAAAGATTTTAGAAACGATCAATAATAAATTTGTCTATAAATTCAGAGGTTTATTTATTACTCGATCTAAGAAGAGTTTATAAAGTAAAAAACCTTATCAATTTTTAATGTTAAAATGAAACATTTTATTATCCTCTTTTATCGACAAAATCAATTGCAAATTTACCAAGGAGTTTAATTACAAAATATCACACAGGATAAAGCACCTCGTTAAAAATATTTCAAAAACACTATTGCAACAATTATAACGAAAATTTCAGTGTGAAAATTTAATTTAATGAAATCCGCTATATTAAACTGACGATTCATTTAACATCAGATTTCCATATTTTCGAGATTATATAATTTTACATATACATTTTACAAGCTAAATAATTATTTACAAGCAGTATCTTTCGCTCTCGGAATGAAAGTCAATTATGAAACATATACATAATATGTGCTTTCGATTATCTCGCAATTATCGTTAAACGGTGCCGAACGCGTCAAAGCAGACAATTTCTTTTATAAAAACACATCATATAAAATAAAATCATGTACATACCGCAGGATAATACAATTACATTACATTTTGCTAACGATACATGTGTCACGAGTTTAGTAGTACAGCAAATATGTATGCCAAGTATGACGTGGAATATCTATACAAGCAAGAAGCTCATGTTATATACAGTTATTGTACACAGAAGAAACGATTATGCTAAAGTATCTAAAAATTTAGGCAAACATATAGATCTGAAAATAATTTTGATAAACTATTCAAAATAATTATGTAAGAAACTCAACGTTCCAAAAAATTTTGACATTCTAACAACCAGCTTAAATATTTCACGTAATTATTTAATTAATTCAATAAAATTATTTTCAAATCTCTTCAGATGTGATTAAATTTTTAAATACTTCAGTAAAATCATCCTTTTATGGATATAAGCAAATGTGATTGCACATACTAAAATTGTTTACAATAAAAATCTTACAGAAACTATAAGACATTTATTTTGTGTAAATTATCTATTTATTGCACCAATAGATGTTATTGTAACAAACGAAAATTGAACAGATAACTTGTATTGCGATAATGTTTAATTAACATCGTGTCTCCGGCGGCAATGCCTAAAGCTCGATCATATCTCGTTAAAATATTCGGCGCAATCGGCGGGACATCTAATTTCAGCGGCCGATAATTACCGGTTCGCGATCGTTAATTAACTATCCGTATGCGAAATATACTTTGACGTGCGCGACGTATTATCGTGTCGGTGCATCGAGAACGACGACGATAGAACGCATTCAATTATCGCGACATGCAAATCCCGCGATGTGGGCCACGATATCAGTGGTCGCGGAGAAAGCTTCAAATATTGTGAATCGCAGCATCGCGTCGGGTATCATCCCCGCATGGCAGAAGCGGCCTTTCTAATCTTAGCGGGGTGGATGGTGATTAGAGATAATTAACGATCCACCGCCACGCGGGATGCATCCAAATATTTTTAACGCCCGTAACACGATCCTTCTCTCCCTTTTATCTCAGGCGAGAAACGCGATGGGAATATTAAAGTCACATCACTTTACTCTCGTCAGTCTTTGCTCGAAATCAGTCTAATTTTATCCCAGGCTTCTCTCTTTCTCGAATGTGATTCACACCTAATTTGTTATTCCGACAAGCATGACTAATACCGTCATTCGGTGAACGATCGTAATCGAGTCCCGGGTGATATTGCCTGAGGGGTGCGAGCCTCATTTGTGCGAAAAGTGCATTTAATTAAGTGGATGTAGTTGCGTAAGGTTTCCGAAATATCGACGTGGCGCGACATTTAGTGAGCCAAATATATTGAAAAAAAGATACTTAAAAATTTAATTGTGCACGGAGAAAATTTTATATTTAAAATTACTATAATGTAGTAGTAGCTGCGGTCTTCATGTAAATTATAAATTTAAATGCTATAGTTATTTTTTTAAAAACAATAATATAACGTAATTTTTACACTTTTTAATAGTAAATATTTTTTATTACAAAATCAAATATACCTAGCAAATTTTGTTTGCGTACGACAGTAAAAATTAACTGTTTTCATGTTAGAATATGGCTTAACAAAATAATTACTTTATTTATGTGATAAAAATTAGTATTACCATAGTAAAAGTTAAGTTGGAATCATGTTGTGAGAGTCCATCGAAAATACAAGACATAGTAAAGTGTAATTTAAAATTGTATTAAAACTTAATATAAAATTTTCTCGGTGTGGGATATAATATTTATTTCACAGAAATAAATATCCTTATTTAAAAACGATCAAAATAAATTTGTCTTTTTAACAATCATCTATTTTATGTTTTAGAAAAGTGTATATTTCATCATCACAGTTAAATTTTTTTATAACCAATAAATATCGAAGAAAATATCATAAATAACATTTGTTTATATTTACTAAATATAAAGATATACACAAACCATTAATTTCATTGGATTATTTGTACGAGTATTATATTTAACTATATTATTTTTTATTAAATAAATATCAATTAAGTGAATGTGTAGTTAGTATTATTCAAATAAATATCTATTAAAATTTAGTACATTTTCTTCTCAGTGAACGGCAATTAAATAAAGTGAAACCATTACATAAATGAGATAAACGTTATTAAAATTTTACACGAGAAACGTAAAGTGTTGCTATAAAAACGTTTAGAGTACAACTTGTTATCGCACGTATTATAATAAAAATACGGATAAAAATCGTTATTCTTCGTTTTAGTAATGTCTATTTCTACCAATGTAGATTAATTTTAATCTCACTTTAACTTATGCTTTTTATCTTTTTCTGATTCCTAGGATTTTAAACCAAGATTAAAGTTAATCTATATTGACAGAAATGAACATGATTGTCATTACAATGAAAAAAATTTTGATTAAACTAACAAAAGGACTCTACAAGAATCGCATTTTAGTGAGACGGAACAGAATTATTGGTCACTGATAACCAGAAATTCTGTTCATCCTCAAAATGCCATTCTTGTTAGGTTAATTTTATCTAGGGTCACTGTACTCTTTTAAGACATGTACACTTTTTTGAGGTCGTAAAACTTGTATATTCATAAAATTACATTAATAAGAATTGCCAATAAAAAATATGTTTCTAAAAATGTTATTTTATTAAATACCTATATTTAACACATAAAAAATAATCCCCTCCTATCGCCCCTAAATCATCATTTTTTTTTTTATAAAAATAAAGTATACATGTATTCTTTTCTTGTAATTCAGATATAGCAATTCTCGTTTATCCTCATTGTAAGCCCTTGTAAGTTTATTGTTTGAATTTCGAGAGTCTAGTCTATTAGTAGAGCTTATTGTGGAACCCTATAGGTTAATCAGGATTTTTTTCCAGTGTATCGATTTGTCTGTCGTCGTGTCTTTTATTGCCATTCATATTTTGTTTACATCAAGTCCAAGACTGTGTAAAAAAGAAAAGTGCAGTCGATCGCTCCGTCAGGTGCGACGCGAGAAGAGAGCCGTATTTAACGCGAGCAAAAAAGAGACGAGGCATCGTTATGCTTCTCTTTTAGCGGCAGCCGACCTCGTGTCGCATTGACAATGAGACGTATTTCGACAATTCTATCGCCGCGTCGCTTATATACGAACACGCGAATGGGATTTTACCGGCGTCGCCGAAAATTTTGCATAACACGATTATTCTCGTCGTTCCGCGAATTTGGGCGTGTTAACATGCAACGCGTCGGCAAATCTCGAATTTCTCTCACGGCGCGACGTCGCGCGATTCCGAACAGAATCAACCGGTGCTCTGGCACGACAATTATCTCGGACACGAAAAATCAAAACGAGTGTCGCGGCGAATCGATTTCGGCCAAGATTCATAAAGTCTCTCAGGTATCCATAGACTATTCTAATTTCGAAATGATCTTAAGTAATATCCTAACATGCTAACACGACTAATACATCTAATTGATTCGTAACATCTTAAGACGGTAAAATATAAGACTGTTAAATATAAGAATCAATTATGAATATCTCAGCCTCGGAGAATCAAGAAGATTTTACTCCAAACTCTTCCAAGCGTTCCTTTTAAACACGTCCTCGACACCTTTCCGTTACGTCACGCGGAGACCCCAGCTGCGTTTCGATATTTACTGTCACTGCTGGAAGCCTATAGTGCACGTGACGTACGCTATAGATTTTCGACACTTGACAGTGAATATTGGAACGCAGTCCCCGTAAGGTCCGTCGAGAAATATCAACAACAATCGAGCGCGGTCGGTGGTCAGTTCAACCGAACTCCCCCGCATTTTTTGCTTTCTCTTCTCGGGATCCGTTTTCTCGCGGAGGTGAAAGAATCGTTCTAGGGTTTAACAGCCGCCTTTCTTTCCTCGCCCGTTTCGCGCGGCGGTGGCGGCGGCGTCGG
>NW_017300113.1:588109-606366 GCF_001594075.2 Trachymyrmex cornetzi | reverse complement strand
GGATCGTGGCTGCCTGGCCGCCCGCGGCGTGGCTTACGAGGCACCTTTACTACGCGTCCTTATAACGCGCTTCTCTCCGCTCTCTCGGTCACTCGTCGACTCGACTCTCTCTCGGCGCTGCTAAATGTCTCACTCGCGCGCGCACTCCGGAGTACACTTCGCTTTTTAAAGGAGCATCGCCGACTGACTGCACGGGACGGACTCTGTCGCTCGCGCGCGCGCTCGCCTTGCTCGCTCGCTCGTTCGCTCACTCGCACTCGCGACGACGGCACACCGCACACACAATCGCGGAGTCAATATTTGAGCGGAATATCGATTTGCCGGAGTCAGGAGAGAGAGGAGACGTCAGTGCCGATTCTCGCCGCGCTGCCCCGGAGTGGCGCTGCCAGCGCCGGTGCGCGCGACACCTTAAACCCCGTTTACACGATTTTTCCCCCTCCCGATTACTACCCGTGTTGGCTAATGGGTTCAGTGCGCAAGTTCCAATCCGAGAGTCCGAGACTTGTGCTCTGTGTCTGTCCAACCTTCTGAAAATTTATTTACTAATATTACCTTTAATTAATATTGTATAAAAATATGCGCAAAAGCCGCATGAGTGGTACAAAGAATATTTAAACTTTATTTACGAATTTTTAGTCGCCATCTTTAAAACGCGTTACGCATCACGCTGTGTTTCGCACGTATATTCTTGCGTATGTGTTTAAAAAATTATCAGGCAACGGGTTCATACGTATTTAATAAAATTTTAATGCTAACACGTTCGTGTTTACAATGTTAATAATTTATTGCATAAATACGAATATGCATGTTATATTACAGAAATATAACAAAGATCATTTATGTTATATATTTATTTACAAGTCATTATTTTATTATTATTTTAAAAAACATTCTGCATACAACGACAACCCCTTACCAAATTATACAATGCTTAACATTTGTTCAACATTTAAACATATTTAAAAATATCTTCTTCGAGCAAATCATCTGAAAACCAAAATCGAATTTGTTTCTCTCTATTATATTCATCTTAAAGCTTATTTTTAGATTCCACATTTCTAGAATGATACCCGGGTTTTGGAAATACCACACGATTATCTTTGCCGTTATCGGTAAAAATCATGTTAACTTGCGTGTCGAGAAATACCACTCTGTTTTTTGTCAAGGTTATCCTCTCAAATTCATCTGTAGTAATATCCGACTTATCAATTACTTGTTTTTCATACAACTCAACTTCCTTCGGGTACATCGTATCTCCAGGCATGACAAACACGATGCCATCCTTCAATTGCACCGCTATCTATAAAATATATTTATCAGCAACACAATAAAATATTGCATACTTTTATAATTATTTGTGATGAAGATCGTCCATCCCATACAGCACAGAAACTTGCAGCAACATTGTTACATCGTTTGCAATGTTGCTGCAATATTGTTGGAACAATCTGTGCTGTATGGTATGCACAATACAAAAGCTTACAATAACATTGCTGCAACGTTATTGCAATGTTACTGCGCGAGCTTCTGTACAGATTATTTCAACAAATGTTGTAGCAATATTGCGCCACAAGCTTTTATGCTGCATGCGAAATACTTAGCACTCCAACAGTTCTAATAATGAAACAATTTAGCTTACGTACTGGTAAATACGTAATTTGCACGCCTTTTTTACTGCGTTCCGTGGCGATATCTAGAAGATTATCTATACTTTTAATTTTGGTCAATCTGGCAATCTCGACCTGTTGCGGCGGTGGAAATCCGAAACCTGTCGAAGAAAACTCCTCCGGAGAGAACCACTGAATTCAATTTTAGTGATTAGTGCTTACAGGGGGATACGCGTTATCTACGGAGCTATTGTGCAAGTTTCTTACTTGTAGATCCTCCATTTCTATAGCTTCATATTCAGCGTGTGGCACATGCGGTATGCAAGCCAAGTAAAAAACGGTGTTGAAGCGTTTAGTCTTGTACGCGTACGTAGGTCCCAACCAATTCCTCCATTCATGCAGCGCCCACAAGTCCGGATAACACTCCAACTTCTGACAGAGATTGAGAAATTCCGTCGCATCATTGTGGACTTTGTTCTGCCACGTTCGCAGCTCGCCCTCAGGAACTGAAAATTATCCGATAAATGTTACATCAGCTGTAAATTTACCCATAATTTCTTACGTAATTTCTTACTTGATACATGTTCGGCCCAACCAGAATGAGCATAGCTGTTTTTGTTACGTCTGCATAGCAGTATCCCGCATTCCTCGAAGGTCTCGCGAATTGCAGTAATACGTAGCGAGATTTCTCTGAGCAATTCGTTCTCTTTTGATTGAAAAATTTGCGGCCGCGACACGGTTTTTGGTATCAAAGATGCAAGCTTATCCACATTGTCCAGACCGAAAGCACTGAAATATTCGTGCCATTTCAGATTGGCATCAGCTGGGTCCACTGCGCCGCCCGGGAAGACGTACAACCCTGGCATGAAACTCGACTTTTGATGACGCTTCAAGCATAGCAGCTTGTAATTATGCTGAAATCATTAATTACCTGTAGCCTCATGTAAAATAGCAAATTTAGTCATTCGCACTGTATTGATCCTTATTAAAGACTATTTTATATAAACATCTAAATACAGTCGCATAATATAGATCGATAATTATAGTCTGTTCTTATTTTAAAACGGTCTTAAATAATGTCTTAAAATGTTAATATTGCTCTGTGATTAGCTTATAACATTTTAAGACCATATTTAAAACGATCTTAACATCGACTATGAATTCTGGCTATAGACTACTTCCCTTTTAGAAGACACTGTTGACACAAATGTTGTTCTATTCTTTTTAACATTCAGTGAATAACAAAGATAGAAGAATATTTGTCGACTGTATCTCCTAAAAGTAAAGCAGCCATAAGGTCTGTTTTTTTATTCCTGCACTAGACTGCACTAGAACTTTCTTCCTCGCTTTCGCTAAATATCAAACATTACGCTTATTTCACTTTACGTTTCAAAAGTGCATACTAGTTCGGCTACAGAAAATAGACTTATTATAATCAACTTGAATAATGAACCTGTACAGTACAGATCATTCCAGCAATATTGCATCATTTCATTGTTCCAATAATATTGCAGAAGCATTGCAAACGTTGCAATAATGTTGCTGCAAATTTATGTGCTGTATGGAAAAAAAACGTATATATCGTCAATCGAAATCTGTCGAAATCTTTCTCATTCCACGATGTTGCATCCAGCCGTGTTGCAAGGAGGAGCGAGAAAGTGTCGATCGAGTCTTCGTCACGCGACCAGAATGCATACACGTGCACGTCGTTATTGTATTGTATATGCACTTACGATTGCAGGCGACACTGCGCGACCATACGTTTGCCCGTGACGTGCTGCTAATATCAAACTCGCCGCGTCAGTCCAGGCCTTCATCTTTCCACGATTTCTCTTGCACGCGTGAAAACTGTGAATAAAAAATCTACTAACAAAGCGGAAGTTTATCTACCAATAATCTTTCCGAGCTATACTATTATTATATTATATTATAATAATTAATTATTTGTCAAAAAGTCCAGATTATTATATAAATATCGGGATTATCGGTTAAAGTGATTACATTACTCCGTGATAATGAAATTCACTTTGACATTATTGCGTCATCGTTTATCCAAAAATTAAATATGTAAATGATTATTATTTGCAAGTATTGGCTGCGTTCAGCAGATAAAGCAGCCTTGCAACTGTTATAAAATTCTTCAATATGATTGGTCTATACGTTTAGATCTGTAAGGAACCAAAAGGAAGAATCAATCGTATCGAAGAATTTTATGACAGTTGCAAAGTTGCTTTCTCTGCTGAACACTGTCATTGGGTGCATTCAATACTACAACCGCTCACCAAGTGCTCAGTGAGCTCTTGCATCCGATTGGCATATTCCATTAGATCTAAAAATATAGACCAAACAAATACGAGAGCTCAGTGAGCGGTTATAGTACTGAATGCATCCATTATATGCCATACGTTATTGTATTATTAAATTGTAGGAACCACTGATGTCACTTTTTTATTATTCAGGTTGGACATCAAATCAACACAATAAATTACAGTTTCACCTGCTTGCTATCGTATTTCCTAATTTTATTATTGTCTGCATTTATCATTGTATCAATAACACTTTTGATAGTCTCTTGCACTCAATAATAATATTTATTATTAAATAATAGCTATCAATATAATAACAAACAACAATTATTACACAATACGATCGTCAAGTGAACGACACCGCTGACAGAGTTGGGTCGTGTGGGAAAAATTATTTATTTGTATTTCACGATACAACTCTAAGTCCAAGTGCGCTGAGTCTCCAGAGCCTCATGGTCAGCTATAAGCTCTGTTCGCGTTGCTTGCATATTCGGCACTCGACATCTTCGCTTTATCTCTTTTTAAGGCAAAATATGTATCTATCTCATTTTAAGTACAAAAATATTTGCGGATTTCACACAACGCGAACAGACCTATAGCCACGTCACAGACACAGCCACGTAGCTATGTTTTCTTGGCGTCCTCCGACTTGCCCGTCGCCGCGATCATCAGCTCGTACAGCTGACACACTTGCTCGTCTCGCAGCTTCTCGACGTCTTCCTCCTTCAGGTATCGCCCTAGCGGTTTTGCCGTATGAGGACCTCTCAATCCGAGCTGCTCGGCGAGAGACACTGCGTAGTTCTACGGAGAAGATTACAAGGTCTATTTGCTGATTGCACTTTTGGCATTCAGAATCTTTGATTTCTCTCTCTCTCTTTCTTCCACACCAAAATATATATTTATCTTGTTTTAAGTGTAAAAATCCTAGGAATTTCAAGCAACGCGACAAATCTGATTGCACCTCTCGTCTCGGGCTCGCGCGCGCGAACATAACCTCAAATAACGCGCTCGCGCGGTCGACGAATGACGCGCCTTTACTTACAGTCCACTCGTGGAGGAAGATGATCGCCTCGCTCTCGACGCATCCTTTATGTCTCCGGAACTCATCGCGAACGTAACCGTCGCCCAAGGGCCGGACCTCGGTAGGTAGACCGCGATGTAACCTCAAAATCGTCTTGTACAGCATTCGGACGCGCTGCACGTGCGTCCGGGAGGCCATGACCGTGTGATGCACGCGCTTGCGGACACTGCGCTGCTATATTTGTCAATTATCATCGATCCCGCTATTTATTCTATTGTTAATTATACTGCCTGATCTTTCGTCGAGATGACATTTTCTGTAATAATGATCGCGGATATAACGTGATTTTCCGAGAAAACTTGGCATCCGTCGAAGGTGCCTCGTTGAAAATTGACTTTGACTGTCGGCTAAATCAATTCTAATAGAAAATTTGGAAAATATCCGTGCGACAGTAATATTTTAACGAATTATAGCCATAAATTTCGAAAATTCTCTGTATTATTTGTGTATAATAATCTTAATAGCCTTATAAACAAGGCACTCTTGCTTCTCAGTAAATATTACATTACATCAATTGATAATTTTCTATTCAATAATTGCAACTGTTACGTACAACATGTGTTTATTACCTTTATAGAAATTTAATACTAGTACTGGCCAATTAATCACTTATTTTTAGATTAAAAAGTACTGTCAACAGTACCTTCAATACTCAGAATAAGTGATTAACAATACACTTTCAATATTGAAGGTAAATGATTAATAAATATAAGTCCAAGGGGAACAAGAAAGCCAAAATAATATCAATATAATGTTATTGACCGATTATTGATCAAATTTATGTCGGTTTTTTTCGTCATGATTCAACCAATATGTCATTCATGTTCGAACGGAAATTCCTTCTATTCAATTGCCACAAGACCCGTTAATCTTGTAGACAAAAGAACTGAATACAAGGATGGATTTGCCACTCACTTGCTCGGATTAGAACATTTCTCTATTATCTAATTTTGTTTCACTGAAGATGTCCCAAATGATGGCTGAAACGTATGAAGATTAATGTATAAGTATTATGTATTAAATAAGTTATTGCACAATTCACTGCAAAATTGACTCTCATTAGCCTTTTTTATGTAACTTGTTTGACAATATGTCATTATTTTGACTTCCTTCTTGAGAGAGTATATCTATATTGCTAAATGGAAAATTACAGTATTGATATAATTCTTCATACAATATTGATGTTATTTTTTATAATTTTTCGAGTTATTAATTATTGATAGAGGAATGTTCGTCAGTATTTTAGTGACAGTTAAGAACTTAATGCATGTGCATAAAATATATTTTTTTCTTATATCCTTTATTTGATTAGTAATTTAACTTATTTATATAGATATCATAAAAGAAATAGATATGAAATGCATGTATTCTTTTACATAAAAATATCTACAGATCCTTACAAGTAAATTTAAATACTTAAATACGACTACGCGACGAAACTTGGACAATAGTAATAACACAATTGTTAACATTTTAGTTAATTTATGCATAGTGAACAACTCCAGTCCAATAGGTCCAATCCAAGGAAATGCAAATCGTTTTCCGTATACGATTACAGTATCGCATACACTTAATTGGTATCGTTGGTGGTGTTTCTGCTCTCTTGCTCAGATTAGTTATCCTCGGGAGATCTGGTATCTTGAATTTGCTATAAATTATACATTTGTTAAATTTCCGCTTGCTCTACCACTGACGGATCCAGGAACTACTGGGGCACTTGGCGGATTTATATACTTTTGGATTATTAATAAGTTTCTTTAACTCCATGCGCTTAAAGTGAACAAGCAAAAAAAAAACAAAAACATTGTATTTTTTCCCACAGTTTTCGTACTTTAACGTCCTTATTTTTGAATTTGTGCGTCGCAAGCAAAAAGTTTTTTAAAAATATGTATCAAATACGAAAAGGTTTTATATTGAAATTATTATTGGCATGCATTAAAAAAATAATACCTCTACTTATCCAGGCAAACGGACAGAAAATAAAAGCTGCAACATGAACTTTTGCATAACACGATATCTACAATAAAGCAGTAAGCCTTAAAAATCTAGGAGTTTCTTAAATTAAAAAATATTTTTGGAATATCAAAATTGCAGTGATGAAACATTTCAGAAAAATATTAAAAATATAATATATAATATTTTGCTATAAATATTTTTAAAAAAAAGGAGATACTCAAGGTAGTCAATTGCCTCCATCGTGGATTCGCCAGTGTATTTCACTCGTTAGACTTTTCATATCAATTAGGCATACTCGATCATATTAGGACTTGCGAAACTTAATTGTATGAAAATGGAAAAAGAAATTGAAGAAAGATATGAATAAAGACGTTCCGCTAGTTTGATGTGAACTAACTCTAGAATTTTTCTGTAAAGAGACGAAGATTCGATTACGTTCTTCCGTAACTGAATTTAAATCTTTGTAATGACTTCCAGCGTCGTAAATGCAACTTCGGGATGCTGCAAGATTCTTTGATATGCGTCTTGGCGGGGAGGTAGATCGAGAATTGCGCGGTAAGATAAAACTTTTGAGAGATATGCAAATAGTTTTTTACCCGGTTTCTTCCTTCCCCGTACTTGGACCAGAATGTGACCTTACACATAGACTTTTGCCCGGTCTGCTTGTTGAAGACCGAGCACGATGAGAATGGCGGCGAGTACAAATGTAGGGAGACCGCGGGATTCATCGCGCTTGGATTTTCGACACGGTGCAAACCTAGTGAATCTTTCGAACGGAAAAAAATATCGGAGATTATTTTTAAATATGTATACACATACAGAATTATATTATTCGAGTAAATAATTTTATTTGTAAATAAAATAAAAGATTCACGTTTAAAATTTTGTTTTAGAATTACTTTACGTTTACAAAAATAATCAGAGCATGTATTATAAAACTGTTCGGAATGGATTTTGGTCAGAATTATTCTTTTTTCACTGAAAAAACATAATATAGAAATCTAGGGAATAATTGAACAATTTCGATTGAAATCCATTTCAAATAGTACATAATACAGTGAATGCAAAAAGTATTCATACAGAGGACATACCTTTAAAAATAGTTTATTTTTCGAAAGAAAAGATTCATCAGGAATTTATTAATAAAGAACAAGATAAGTAGATCGTATAATTCTCAAAATTATTTCCTAAAATGATGTGTGATAATTAAAATATATTATTTTAGTAATAAGCGTAAATGAAAAATTATATTATTTGAACGCATAAAAAGTATTCATTCAGTCGAGAAACTTAGTTTCTAATTTAGTTTCATGAACAGTAATTTTTGCGAATTTTTTTTATTTATATTAAAACAGAACATACTGTTAATAAATTGCTAATTAATGTTTATTTTCTAAAATTCTACAAATAAGGCTTTTTTTTAAATCAAAATCTCCCTTGTATAAATATCTTTTGTATTTCACCAGACTTGATGCTCGACTCAATAATAAAATAAGTTATTAAAATATTATTTTTTTATCCTTATTTGTATTGAATATGTAAGACTTATTGTCTAGGATTTAATTTAAAAAAATCATACCATTAATATAACAGATCTCATTTATATCAAGCGTATTCTTCTCGAGTTCCTTGAGTTCCTCCGCATCATTTTTCATCTCCGATCCTTCGGGCCACGCGTACCTCGTCTAACAATAAAAAATAACGCACTTTGATATCTCAGTTTTACATCACAATGTATGTATGATACGTGGTCTGAAATGATTCCCAATAATTATCCGTAATTTCCGTACCTCGCATAATTTCCCCTGGAGTATTTTCATAACACAATGTGAGTTGGCATGATCGTGTATGGCTGACCCGTGACCTTCTCCCCAGCACAATACCATGAGATTGAACCTGCCGTTCCCTTCGTCAACTAAGTTTCTGGTATATCTGCACACAAAGCGTCGAGCGTTACAATTTAATATTTTTCCTTCGAAAATGTTGTCCGACCGGTCAGAATTTTCTTATTTCGTTGCTGTCGATCGGTACCTTTCGAAAATCTCGGTGCACATTTCAAATGCGCGTACACCTTAAACGATTATTACGTGTGCAAATTTTAGTCACATAGTGTGTATATCTACATATATACACACACACACACGTTCGACTCAGTCAACTAGTAAAATAGTTATTGATCTATCTTAATTAACATATTTATCGATTTAATTAATTCGAATCTATACTTCTTTTAGCACAAAAAGAATTAGTACAAAATTAGCTTTTAAATCGGTATAGATTTTGCAAGAAATAAACCAGTCTAGAAATAAACTAGTCCATTAAAAAATACATACCACAATATTACTAAAATTTAAATCAATTACAATACTTGACATGTTTTAGTTTTAGCTCAGATTACATGTTTAAATTGTGCGATTAAAAAATTTTAGCAGGTAAAAATAAAGAAAACCCGTCTTCTCGAAAAAAACAGTCATTTAAATCTAAATTGGCCCGAATTGGTAATACAGTGTTATTAAATAATTATCAACTTTTTGTAACATTTGACAGTTACCTTATCGTCCTAAAAAAACAATTATCTCATCGTCCCAAAAAAACAAAAAAGCATTATTTACGAGAAGTATTAATGTAGGGTGCACGATTTACGAATCGGTGATCTGTAATTCCAGCAGTGAAATGTGAGATGCAGCAGAGCGAATATAATTTGAAAGTTCCAATGTTTCGCACGGCATACGCTTCGTTCGCATTTTTTTTTTCACGAATGTCATGCGATGTACAAATACCAATGTTCTCTGGATTGCGCAGAACGCAATCATGGAGAAAGGGAATATATACATAGAAAGTACATACAATACATATAATCAACTATATATGTATATATATGTGTATGTATATATATATATATACACATATATATATATAACGTTTATCGGTCAATCGCCTCTGGATATTTATTTATTGCTGTTCTAATTTTCGATACTAAATTCTTTAAATTACAAGATTTAATATCCGTTTAAGGAAAATATAATTTTTAAAATAATCAAGAGAGAGAATTACGTTATCTTCATTTTATTCGATATTAATATTAACTATTAATTGCGTAAACGTCTTAATCAAAGAATATCATTTCATACAAAGTGTCAAGATATCTCCAAATCCCTCGATTTAAATATATCTGAGTATTAATTTGGAACAGTGATATAAACGAATATTTTGTACGCTCTCGCAGGTACAAGTGTTCTTCATCGAATAAAAGCATATGAATAAAAGCATTCAAAAAATCTAAAGCGCAAAAATCTAAAAAAATCTAAATATTGATGGATTCGTTTGTCTCAAAAATAAAAATTTTTAGATTTTAAAAACATTTTATTTCTCATTTTTACAGAAAAATATTTCTTCTCGATGTATTACAAAATTTATCATTAATTTGTTGATACGATTTTTTGTATCGTCAACAATTTCTGTAATCACATAGCACATTCGTCTACCGATTGACGCTGAAAGCGTTGAACAATATGATAACCCGTTGAATTGAAATATGACGCCAAAATGTTTATCTTTCTAGTGACCTTTCGTAAGAACGATCTCGAAGTAGAAGGAATATTTGCCTGCCACACAGCATTACGTTCTACTTTGTGTTGACAGCAAAACCGGTAAACGTGCCCGTAGTTTCCGTACTTTCCCGAGTCACGTGGATCTCCAGCTACTGCACACAGTAATTCCACCTGCGTCCAACGCGCTCGTTATCTCGCGAACTCGTAAACTTATTTTCGTTCCTCTTTACGGTCGCTTGCCTAATCAAGAGCTATATGCAACGTCTTCGACAATTAGCAAGACGTTAAACTAGTTGTCGTATTTCCGACAGCACTTGATAATGTAATATATGGCGAAAGAAAGAAGAAAAATATTAAGAACCATTTGAGAAAAAATAAAAATTCTTGAATATCAGCAGAAATGTATTTCTCGGATGCTTAAAACGTTTGAGTGTTACATACAGTAATCTCTGTGCTAAGTAAAACGCTTATCTGCGCTCTGAATATGAAAATACAAGTTGCATCGTCCAGTTCATTGCAACATGTTCACAGAGATAACATTGTCGGTAATGTCTAATAATTCTGAAACATTCTCTCTCTTTCCCTTATCGAACGAGAATGAAGATATATCCAGATCGCGCGTAATAAATAAGCTAATCCATTTATCGTAATTATACATGTGTAATACACACCCTGGTAAATAAAACTGCGGAGAATAAGAGAATTTTCCTTTCGACCCGAAATTTATCTCCGTGCATTCTTAACTTTATGAGATAACTAATAAAATTGTTAATTAGTTAAATGCAAATAATTTTAATCTGGCACGAAGTAATCTCGTTTGCCTTAAAAGTTTTCTGTTTCCTCAAATATTTCCTGATATCAACTCAGCATTTCTTTTTACATTCTTGTTACACTCTCTTCGTAAACACGATGATTCTTTTTTGAGGACTGTGTATATTTCTCGTTGCGGATATTAGTTATCTATTATTTACGGTAGTCATGAGATTAATGATCGGAAAAATGAAGTGATGACACAATTCTGCTAATATCTGATGTTTTTTTTTGTCTGACAATTATTAAGTGGCAATCATCTACTCCTACCACAAATACAAGTGATAGTGGTGTTACGGGTCACTTCAGAGCAAGGTTACCAAATTTTTCATTTCACATTTTGACGTTGGGAGCATTAGAGAGAGATAGAACAAACGAAGAACATACGACCGATAACCCATTCTGAACTTCGTCAGATTAATTTTATTTCACAATTTTGCATTGCGTTGTTATATACGTTCTATTTACATACTTCAAATATGTTAAATAACAAAACTATTTATTGTGCTCTCATCTTTTAGTTATCAAGTACAACGTCCACTGACGTATTTCTCCGGAATGTTCCTAATTGATCATTACCGTTATGCGGTGATTTTATTTGCAATAGTGCTGTAATTATCGATGTGTAATTAGCTGATAGTTAATGAAAACTTCCGCATGCACGCCACAATTCTCATCACGTTTTAACAAGTTGTACAATTACATTAGATATATATTCTGTGGAATCGTGAATCAGGCATGTAAATCTTACCAATTGTCAGATTGAAAGTGATACAATTTTATTTTTGGAATAAAATACATAACATAGCATAGCAAACGTTATTCAAGAAAAAAAATATTAAAAAATCCAGAAAAACACGGCGAATGAGAGTCAGCGTGGTAGTTAATACGCAATCTTAAATCTTTAATCCAGAAAATAGAATCTTTATTCCAAAAAAATAATAGTATGTAAATAATAGTATGTAAATAGTTCTTCAAGAATTTTTAATTTCTTGCATTTCCGCGATTAATTGTTGAGATTTTTTTTATCGCGCCGGAAATATTTTTCAATATTTATCACAAATGATTATATTACTGCTATTGTACATTTTTCAACTATTTGCTATGTAGATTTAACTATTCTTATCGTCATAATTTATGCACATTTGACAATCATACATAAAATTAAAATGATAATCTTGTTGTAATGATATAATCTGTCTGTTGCATTTTACATTAAAAGAATTAATTTATATACTAAAAAATTTAAAAGACACACAATAAATAAATAAAGGCTCTAAACGATTAAGCTAGATCTTTAATGCTTAAATAATTCAGTATGAATTTCTATAATACTGCATATTCAATCAAAAATTACGCGCCGAATTTAATTTTCAGTCTTGAAACGCAATCCTAACAGAACTAAAGTAAATATCACAAATTAAATTGACAAATAATTTGATAATATTAATGCACATAGGCATCTTAGAAAGATCTTAATAATCTGATGTTGATAAGAGAGCATCTTAAACCCTATAAATAATTTTAATAATAATTTTAGTAATTAAATTCGACGCGCAATATTTGCAGGAATGGATATAAATATATAAGTTCGCACCGAATTATTTAGTATTAAAGATCGAATTTGACCGTACAGGACCTTTATTTCCTATTTGTTGTGTATTCATATTACGATCTTAAAAGATACTTCGTTTAATATTGTTTATAAAAATATTTGTTTTGTGAAACGTTGAGTAAAATTCGTATATAAATAAATAAACGTTAGATACCTGTATCTGTCGAATTTGGCAAATTTCTTCCACTCCGCGGGATTGCTCTTATAGCTCATCATCAGATCCTGAACGTAATCGATATTCACATTATCCGTGTTGTAAGCCTCGTACAGCGCATCTATAAGTTCCCGCAGGGTGGAAACTTTTTCCCGCCGGAATTTCTCCCCATTGTCAACGAGGTGCGACGCTTTTTCGCATGGCATACCGTGTAATCGGTCCTCTCGGTTGCAGATTTCCATTTTTCAACCGCTGTATCTCGACACTTCAGCAATTCTATTCAATCGGTAAAAGTTTCTCTCCACTTTCCCACAGACACAGGAGGGACGCGGCGATTGCACTACAAAGAAATTCTCCAGCACCGGAAAACCGTGAACGTTAAAACGGGAGCTTTGACTCGTTCCGTCAACTGACTCTGACTCGTAGAATTCAGCGCGACTTCGAAAGCGAAGGGAAGACAAGAGATTTATACGAACGTCTTTAGTCTCTGTACGCCGAGCACTAACTGCGTGAACGTACTAATCCGTACTACCTCACTGTCTTTGCTCGCCTACAGCTGGTACCGGTCTAGTACAACGCGGGTACAGCATCTTATATGCGGTATAAGGTGCCTACTACTGGAGTAGGGGGGCTGGAACTGATCGTCCGATTAATAACATTTTGTGAAATTCTTTCTTCTACAGGCTATTTTTCAGCTTTTGTCATTTTGTGAACTTTACTCTACGGGCTACTTTTCGACCTTTGTCAATGAAAAGAATGGAGCTGAATTTAATACTATAATAGTTCTATAATTTGTGAAAAAGGAAACGCAGGTAAAAAATTTATTGTCGCGATTTTCTATTTTTATAGCTATCCCGTCGAAAGCTTTATTTCCCAAATAATGCAGAAATTACAAATCAGTTGCTCTACTTTATGTTTCTATTCTTTTTTACAAATTTTGACGACTCAATTCGACAACTACTATTTCTATATATGTTTTTATATGTATCTATAATCATGTTTGTTTCACTACTTTTAATGTCAACAGATAGATTATTTGTGGATTATATTTGCAGTATTTATGAATGAAATTGTCCTTTTATGTATATAAGAATATGGAAAAAAATTTATGTTTCTATTTGAAAAAATACAATTTAACTTTGATTTTTTGTAAAAAAGATGAACAATTTTGGAATTTTTCTTGCAATTAATTCTTTTCTAAAAACCAACAAACTTTTGTTAAAAATATTTTATCGTCAATTCATTGGAAATATCTCAAAAATCGTAACAACCAATTTAAGGAGAGAGAATACCCTATATAAAGAGAGCTTTTATATCTTGATATTTGATTTGTCTATTGTTTGTATAGTTATATCTATATTCATAATACTGTGACTCACCTTAATAGGCAGGAAATCCATTATGGGGAAAGAAAAGAAAGAAATAACATCTATATATTATACATATGTACACTTTTCACTTTAAAACAATATACAATATTTCAAAAGTACTATTTATGTTTTATACATTTTCCAACATTTTTTGTATTATAAAAGAACCATAGCTTTATTTATGTAAATTAATAATATATAGATATTAATTTTAGGTTAACAAAATTTGTTTATTGTTCATAATTTAAAACTATAGATATACAGAATGTATCGAAGGTAATATTATTGTAATATAAAACTTCATAAAAAATTAAGTAATAAAAGTGTAAACCATTTTTTCCGTAAAGTAGTTTTTTAAGTTTAAAATTTGACTAATCATAATGATTAAAAAATTATCTGTCCGTGTAAAGTGCATGCAGTGATATTAGATACTAACCAAAACATTATCTGCGTACGCACATTATCACACAAACAAATGACTTTTTAAACAATATTTATGATTTGTCAAAAAATTTTTTGTATTTAAAAAACTATTTTACGCGCGCGCGCGCGCGCGCGAAAAAAGTAACTTTTTTACTTTTATTACTTAATTTTTCACCAAGTTTCATGTTGCGATAATATTACTCTCGAATTTCGGGACACCCTGTTGTCTTAAAAGAGAAAAAAATAAAGAGAAGTATTATATAAATTAAACAATATAATATAGGGTTAAGAACCACTCAGGGTATTATGTAAGTAATAATATTATAAACAATCTAAAAGAAGTATTATAAATAAGTATATAAAAAGAAGTATAATAAATAAATATATGTATTTATCGAATATTTTAGATGGCTCGAGTTATAAAATATTAGAAAAATGTTTTCTAAGTACGTTATTATTACTCAAATTTCGGTATTCATCAATCGTTATCGTGTCATGTGATAATTATTAAAATGACGCTAATTTGTTTTCTCGAGTTTCGAGGCTATTTACATTCTTTTCAATATACAAAATATGTGTACAAGATATATGTATATATATATATATGTATATATGTGTGTGTGTAGCTGAGTTTTCTTATCTCTCTTATGACTCGATAAAATATTACTAGTCTTAGTTAACAATCTGTATTATTCAAGAACATTACGAAATTAGAAATCATGAAAATATCCAAATTATTTTAGCAACATAAATATAGATCGTATTCATAATATACGTATAATTATGACTAATTTATTCGTCGAAATATTGTACATATAATTCACTTAAATCATAAAAATAATTTTGTATTATGGCACAGATTTATCTTTGCTCTTCAAAACACATAAAAAAATATTTGTTACATACGCCGGAAATTATTTGTGTTAATCCAGCATTTGTTAATTCAGAATTGTTAATGCTATAAAATTGACAAGAGAGATATTTTTAGGGAAAGTCGCGAATAATACATATTTGCAAATTTTTCGTTTTGTTATAAAATCGAACATGTGTATGAATAATTTGTTTATGACATGTTATTTATATATATTTCATAAAATATTTAATAAAATATTTAATAAAATATGAAAATTAGGTCGAGAATAATTAATGAAAATAAAACTAGAAATACCCTAAGTAATACATATTGACATAAAAATATTACCAACTAAAATATTTTTATTATTCTTTTATCTTTTAAATACGTGAATTTTATGCAATAACTATACACCGCTGTTATACTTATTTGTTATTTGGTTCACCATTGATTGCAAGTACTATGTAATTAAACGACATTTATCTTCTTGTATCTGTTTCTTGAATTGGTAAAATTCTTTTCGTCTTTGCTTTCATTCGATGAATCATCGAATAAGTACCTGCATGGCTTTGGTTATTTTACAGTAATGCAACTGCAACAAAGAATGCAATAAAGAAAGCAACAATAAGAAGTGCACATACGGGCTTCATTAGGCCTGGGCTCCTATTCTTGAAAAGAAACGTATACGAAAAATACTAGTAAAATACTATGGCAATAAGCGTAACGTATTTCCCTACTTTCCTAATTGCTTTTCAAGAATAGAGGTCCTGAAACAAAAGCGTATCGCTAATAGTAACATTCGCTTATTTACAAAATCTCTATCGTTCAAACGGTACCGATATAAATTAGATACTGACAATGTCATGTAAAAAAAGTTTGCAATTAAAATCTTAAATATAATTTGTTTTACTCACGTGCAAGGCAGACTCTTGCAGTAATAACATTTTGCCAGCGGTCTCTTACAATTGAATTTGTACGGTGTTAATTTACAAACGCAACCAATATGTTGAATTGGTATCAATTTTTCAGCAGTGCTTTTACGCTCGTTTCTAGAATTCCGATTACACTGGTAATTCTTTGGTGACTTGCTTTCAGATGACCTTCCTATTTTGGCGTGACTAAATAACGGTAGATACAAGAATAATTCAGTACAAAAGTTTAATATAAATAAATAAGTTAACTGTAGAAAAGTTTTAAATAATTATTTGCTATTTGTTAGGATGTTTATATTAGAATAACTTGCTTATGTCGAGATCTATCACGTTTATGTTAATACAAGTATATATTTAAACGTGCTACTCTAAATTTTGATGGTTTTCATTTAAATATCACCAGACAGCTCTGAATATGCATTATTTGGAAAATTTTACGTAAAAAAAATCATTAATTTACTTTTAAATATTTATTTAAAAAATTTAAGTTGCAGTCATTAAACTATTTTTAGATATTTTATCGATTTGATACTTTTGACCCATTCAGTAGAAGAAAGAGAATATAGGGGGATTCTTTAGAACATCGAGCGTTAGTTAAGCTACTATTAGAAGTCTAATTATTAGAATAATAGCTTGAAGACAGTCTTAAAGGATAAGAAATAATAAAGAACCGTTTAAAATCTAACAGCATAAAATTCTATGATGGATACCGCCTGGGTATTCATGTAGCATAAAACTTACATAAGAATCAATAAAAAAATTTTATTTTTAGTATTTCTCTGACACGTCTTTATGTAAATAAATGAAAAAGAAATCTTGTCAGACAAAAAATTCTTTTATATACTTGAGACAATTTTCGGCTTTCCTTTCTTCCTTTCTCTTATCTTCATCGACCGGCAATCCACAACAACAAGGATTTCTCCAGCATCGTGCGCAGCATACGGACTCGCTCATCTTCTGTTGCAGTTCATTCATCACTTCTGAGAAAACATTTAGCCGTTGATAAGGTAGTTCCTCAGGATGTTGTCGCTTTGGCTTTTTGCAGCACTGACATTTCTTAGTGAAATACGGCTCGAAATCTTTATAGTTTCTTTCGAAATATCGTCTGATTTCCCTCTTCGGTTTCCAGCTGGTGACGCAAATCGTTCGATTCTCATTCAGTCTTTTAGCAATCTGTTCAGACTCACGAACGTGACCCTGGTCACCTTGACAGTTGCAAACATCTGATGGCAATCCGCAATACAAGCACTTTCCGATTGGTGCTCTGCATGTGCATTTGTCTCGAGGGTTATCACAGTATAGACAAATCATTGTCCTCTTGCGATTGCTGGTTTTCTTGTTCTTATGGCACTTTACTAAAGTGAATGTAGCACAGTAACATTGATTTCTTAGTTTACCGCAGTTACTGCACCTTTCTTGTGACTCACACCTGTCAAATATTTCGGGAAACCGAAAGATTTATAAAAATATGTATATCTGAGTATTATTTTTTGTCTCAGAATTATAATTAAAAAGTATATCGAAATATCTAATCAATAAATATTCACTAATTTATATTTAATAAACGTATTTATCTAAAATCATACATATATATATATA
>NW_017300113.1:562109-587954 GCF_001594075.2 Trachymyrmex cornetzi | reverse complement strand
TATATACTATTTTATTATATCTCTTACTTGCATTTATCAATAATTCTTGAAAAATCGCCGCGCGTTGCACGCCATCTACATTTACATTCTTCGTGAGAATGGCAACAAGTCGTGGTCTTTCTGCACTTGTGTTCTTTCTTCTTTTTTATATAATAATTTATGCAGATTTGGGAGCTGATCTTTGAAGGTGATGTACCTTGAAATTTTGATTTATCAGTCTTCAAGCAATTCTTTACATTTAATGTACAGATACATTGCAAGGTTGCTAAACGACAATATGCACAGTAAAATTTGTTTTGTTCAAATCTATTGTCTTTGCAAGGACAATTATCAATAATATTATTGCACTTTATGCATTTAACAATGGAATATAAATAATTATTCGAATTGGAAAGTAATTCGCGCGTACAAAGGGCAGATTTTTGCGGTTCCTCTTCCGATTTCTTCTGCAGACAAGGCACACGGTCTTTCATATACTTGGCAATCGAGCACAAAGAATCATTTGAATCAGAAGGTAGACCGCATTTACAAAGAATAAGTTTTTGTAATTTTTCGTCTGTTTTTTTCTGCGGGCAAGCGACATAAGTTCTTGTTGTATCATTCAGAATATCTTGGGAAACTCTATTTTCATCAACAATATCTTTTGGAGCATCTTCGATTGTGGCAACATCCATTTTAGGCATAATTACATCATTCACTTTTATTTCTTTCGTAACTTCCACAGGACTATGTTCCTGCAAAGTTACTTTTTCTTCTGAGAGTTTCTCTTGGTCGACATGAGTTGTAATTTTTTCAGCAGGAACAGATAGTACTTCGGACTGTCGGGGTTTAGAATCAGTTGTTACTACAATTGGTAGAACATGCGATCTCTTCGCTGCGATGACACGTAGTAATTTAGGCATTGTCTGATCTGTTCTTTGAATATCCATCTTCTTTCCTTTTTCAAGAATTATCGGTTACTAGCGTAATTGGTTTTAGTTTCACAAAAATGTTTTTAATAATTTCTACGAATAAAATTAACGTAATACCGCATCAAATTAGTTAACAATAATTTGTATCCATATCAAACAAATGGTATATTATATTATAATGTAATATTTATATTTTAATTTAAATAAATATTGCAGAAAATTTACGGAAATAATTCTGAAAGCTTTATATAATTAATCTTTACAAGACAAGAAAACTATTATAATGACACTAAAATAGTGTCATATTTTAAAGTAAGCAATACAATGAAAAAAAAATTATAATAAATCTTATCTCAAGAAAAGTTGTAAGGTTTCAAAAATAGATCCTCCTGTCTAAAGATTAAGGTAAAATGAATTAATTTATAATATATGTACCTTTATCTGCAATCTCTGTTTGTAGTGGTTTCATTGATATAGGCACTTTTTTAATAATCTCTCGCTGGTCTTTTGTACCATTGATTTTATCCTCTATTTCCGAAGCAATTTCTGATTGTTCAACATCTCTTTCACCATCAGCAATTGTTTCCTTTGCTTCAATTTTTCCTATTTCTATTCTGTCTGTGATAAATGTCTTACGTCTAATTACATCGATTAATTTTTTAAATTGTCGATGTAAAAGTGACTCTCCCTGTTTGTCATCAATCGTTTTCATTTCTTTTGAAATATCTTGCCTTTCTTCTTTTTCTTCCGAATTTCCTAACGTTTTTTCTTCCTGTTGATTATTTTTATTTGATATCAAATTTTGTGTAGGATTATTCGATTGTTGAAAGTGATTCCTCATTGATCGATTAAGCGATTGCATTCTTTGTTGATTAATACGAAATTTCGATGTTTTCTCTACACTGAAATTAGATACAAGATTCGAGCGATTATAAAACTGCGCGCGTGGTAATGTAGAATAAACATTTTTTGACAATGGTTTAGAGTCTTTAATTGATTCATTGGGAGTACGAGGAACATTTTTCGATCGATTATTCATCATTTTATTTATTTGCTCATCTTGCTCTACATTAATAGATTGTTGTTCCATAAAACTATTGAGAGCAATATCATGCTTATTATTTGGTTTTACCATTCTTTTATTGCCAGCATTCTTTTCCGGACTATTTAAGTTCGAGCTAGTTGTACTTTCTTCCACAAGTTTATCTTTTACATCGTTTAGGGATACTCTGTTAACATCGTCTTGGTTGGCAAAGTTTGAATCGAGAATCTCCTTACAAATTGTTTCCTTTGGGTTATCTTTGGAGTCAGAACGCTCCGCCTTGTAAACTATTTCTTCTTCCGGGAGTCTATTCGGTTCTCCAAACGCTGTCTTGCGAACTGTGATATCTTCCGGAAGCTCTTCAGTAACGAATTCCTGGCAGACTCTTGTTACTTTCGGAGGTTCGACCGAATTTCCAAATCTTGTTTTATATACACTAGTGTCCTTCAAATGTTCCTCTTTCTTCTTACACGTTCGTAATTTTTCAAAACGTTTCTCATCGCCACATGACGTTTCGCATACAGTTACACTTTCGATTAATTTTCTAGGTGATCGGCAAATAGATATTTTTTCTAGACTCTCTGCGACATTGCACACATTTTGAGGAAGCTCTTTCTTGTCTTTCTTAATGTCCTTGCAATAATTTTCATCCTCCTCCGCAATACAACTACACGTGGACCATCGTCGAGCTATTACCTCCCTTTGGCAACTTCCGAGAGGTTGTTGCAAGCGTTTATATCCTGTCTGCCTCTTCCGTATATCTTTGTGATTTATTGATGAATCCTGGAATATTTTATTTCGATATTTACAACCGTCTGCGAAATACTCTCTAGGTTCCTCGCCGAATGCGCACTTCTTATAGATCGATTTCGGTAACCACCTGCTACCATCGACCGCATGACACATGGTGCATTCGCTATCGTTTCCGCGAACATTATTATTGCGATCGTTATTTTTGCGATAATTCCTTTGTTCCACACCGGTACAAATCGCTCTTGACAGGAAGACACCATTGTCGTCTAGCCTGGCTTTTGGTTCTGAAGGATACGTGGTCATCCAAGACTCTGGATGTTTGGTATTGTTACACGCGCTGAAACTTGAACATGGAACCGTTAAGTATGACGAGTCCTGTTGAAGATCTATGTTATCCGTATCTTTGCAGTAGTAATCGTCTTTGGTTGATGAGGTAGCGTCTTTGCATCGGACGTTCTCGTTATTGACTTTGACATCTGTTTCTTCCTTGCTGTTGGCTTCGCTCAATTCCTTCCTGCTGATCCTGTGCTGTAATGTTCCGTTATCGTGAACGACGTTATCATCACTTTTCTCATGAATAAAATTAGGCAACTGCTGCACTAGCAATTTCTTCTGTTTCTCTTTTATGCTGTTTATGAGCTTACATGATGACGCACTGCTAGCGCTAGCGCTTCTCGAATTGGGTTCGGTAATTGTATTAGAGCTTGTATCCGTGTAAGGAGGTCTTGATTTTTTTCTTCCCTTTTCGAACACAACCGGTTATAATTAGACATTATATATTAATAATTAGATAAATTAATAATTATTTCTAATTTATATTATATCAGTGAAGTAATCATAGTACGATAATTATATGAGCATAATAACAAAATAATTAATTCCATCATTAATATTTATTAGCTTTCACTTTTTTCATAGTACCATCATCCATATTGGATTATTAATATAAACACTTAAATTATTTATAATTATACATAACGTATTCATAATGGTAAACATAATATAAATGTGTTTTTAGACAAAATATTAATCCATTAATGTATTTTGAAATCTGAATTTTACGTTTTATATTGGATAAAAAGGATTATTTGATAAACTTACCTGGTTACTGTCATTAGTCTCTGAGCAAATATAGATATTGACATTCCCGGTCATTCTGCGATTATCGGTATTTACATTATTCGCTGATTTCGAATGCTTTTTGCTCTTTCTTTCACCGTTAACTTTATTTTGTACTGGTAATGGTATTGCGTTCTCGTACATTTTTTTGCACATATACGAACTGTCATGCGTGGATAATTTATCACGCTGCCGTGAAACATGGCATGTAGTTTGTCGATTGGTGCAAACGTTGAGTGATTCCTTGCAATGTTCTTCTAGTGCGCGGGATCGACATGTATCGGATATTCCTTTAGGTTCCTTTGAACAGGGCAAAATCGACTTTTTCTCTTCCTATTTCAAAGAAGTTTATTTATCAAAATTTTATCTCGTTATTTAATTATTTTTCACAAGGAGTAATAAATTACAAAAAACTAGAAATATTTTTGACGTCACTATTTAATCTACTGTTGTTTAGTTTTATATTTTTATAAAAAATATAAATATCTAGATAAAAATTCTAAGGATATGTTGTGGATACTTGCATCTTATAGGTACCATTGAAGTTTTCACGAGGGTTTTCATAGCATCTTTAATAGAATTATTGATCTGTTTAAGGGAATCGTTTATTTCTTTGTTGATCATCTCACTACTGAGCCTTGTTGGACTGATACCTTTATCGTGCGCGAGTAGCTTCTTTTTCGCCAATATATCCATGCAAATCTCTCGCTTGATCCTTTTCTCTCCGCACGTTTCCGAAGTGCACGCGCAATTCGCCTCCGGCATTCTGTTATCATTTTCCGCCTTATTTTCCGGCTCTTGTTCTTTCATGATATTCTCTCCCTTCTCTTCGTTCACGCTAAAGCTTCCAGAGTTTCTCTCCTTCCTGCTTTCGGCTGATCGGCGAAGACCGACGTATTGATCCTCAACGGGGAAAACCGATGGTCTTTACGTCGCGAAAGAGGTAAGCTACATTTGCACTGTGCAAAAGTATCTTTTGTGCGGAAAATACCGTGCTCTATCTCTTGAGTCTTTAAATCCTCTGTCGGTTGAGAATCTACTGCTTTTCCTCTCGCTTCGATTTTTAACCCTAATCGTTTCTGCCCGTGTAAGCTTCTTACCCCCCATTATCGTTTCTCGTGACGCATGTTTCCTTCAGCTCTGTTACACAAATATATAATTCACTGTGTGTGTGTTCTTTTTATTTTTTTAAATTCCTAGAAATGCTTACATTCTTTGTCGTAAAACTACAATTTATACTTGAAAATTTGAGTTACTTGGTTAAGTATCACGTCATATTGACACAGTAATGAAAGAAAATGTTGAAAGTTACTTACGAACGTCTTTTATTTTTTTTTTTACGACGATTGTGAACATTATTTATCCTTGTTTAACATTTGATATATAACAGGGATGAAATAATTTCGAGCATTGCGAGTGTCAAGTGAAGCGCACCCTTATGTATTGAATAACTTAATTATTTATTGATAAATTATTGATATGTTAACATTATTGAATTATTAATATAAATTTTTTACTATGTTCCGAAATCTCGTAATTGATTATTCTATAAAAATATTATTCTTAATATTGATATTATTCTTAATATGGATACATAGTTAAAAAATTAACAAATTTGAAGAGCACATTTATTGTTATCTCACACAAAACAAAATTCATTTTTAAGTGTTAAAATCATTTATAAATCGGATAATAATCAGACATACAATTCAAAAATACGGAAAAAGAAAGCTATTCATTTCTAAGGACTTCGATTTCCATTTTATCTTTCTTTTTTGTTTCGATGGTATGTACACACATGAAATCGACCAATACATTATTCACGTAGCTTGTTGATCGCATTTCCGATGGTCACGAGTTTCGGAATCCTTCATGATTTACGAGCGTTCTCAATTTGCCTGTGTGAAAAATATACGATCGTCTTCAAAGGTTTCGCGTTAGTAAATGGATTTTCAAACGGTACAACTTTGACTCATATTCATTCATTGAGCGCGCGTATTAATTAATCGTTTAGTCGTAATAGCATTTAGCACCAACGATAAGAAATCTGTTGTTGCTTTTGATTCTGGTAGTCATTGTACTTGTTTTCAAACTTCAGTGCAGCATGTTATCCAGTTACGCACATAAAGTGAATTATTGCACTCGTATACGTGAATGCGAATAACGCGATTTTTTAATATTATTATCAACTTTATTAAATATTTGGTATGTTGCTTCATAAAGCTACTTGATAAACACTTGATATCGTCAGAGAAGTGATTATTATTTTTTTAATTTGATATTATTCCAAAATAAATTAAGCTTATAAATTCTAAACTTATCAATATCTAAAACTGAGTTAAAATTAGACTTTCAATTATTTATATATTTTAGAAAATTTTTCACAGGCAAAAGCCACCTTAATATTAAAATAATATTTACCACTAACACACTAATTTCAAAACTTCTTTATTATACACTAAAACACATTTATGAGATATCAACATTATTATCTGTGGTTTCATCAGCCGAAGTCGAAACATCAAATCGACGATGTTCGTAGTAACTGCAAATCGATGATAACTCGCTAAACGATTCACTTTGAAATTTTTGAGTTGCATCGTATATTGTAGTACATTCTTCTTCTCTTTCGCGTTTATCACACTTTGGCTGCATATGAACATTAATTATAACACTAATTGTATTTTATTGAAACATAAAGCATTTATATGCATTAAATTCCGGAAGAGCATAAATTAATTTTAAATTGTTTTAGCTTCCATACTGAAAGCCAACATGCAACTGAATTTTCCGTGGTTAACTGCAATTTACGCGTAAATTCACTTTTACCGTCCTAATCCCGGTTAAATTTCTCACGAATAAAGTTTCATTTACCTTAAACTTGTTTACAACTTTCTCAAACTTCGACGTTGTCGTAATTCCTACATGGTCATTTTTGGGAGGAAATAATTGTTTCAGATCATTACATTTGTCTGCGCGCTGAGATAAAGATATTAAAGGCTTGTCGGCTTTCATCACTTTCTTCCGAAACTCTCGCACCACATCTTTGAAAGTTTGCGTTTCTTGATACGGAAGGGTATTCCCCTCGGTCAGTCTTGTGGAGACCTTGGAATGTATTCATATCGAAACTAAGAGATATTCTATATCTTTAACCTTTCATTCTTAAGCGACCACGTTGCTACGTAATTACATTGAGAATACTTTCCGTTTCCAACAATCACGTAGCAACAAAGTATATTAAGATTCAATTAGAAGGGAAATTAATCAAGCTGTATTAGCATATTATTAGATACGACAGAGTTCAAGAATTCTTAGATCATTTTAGATAATAGATAATAAGATCTAGAATAAATTTTGTTACCGAAGTTAATCTGCTAACGCTTTCATGAGCATCGCACATTACAGAAGTACCGTATGCCCACTTCTTCGATTTTGTACTCGAGGGAGAATCCCTCGTACTTCGAAAAGCGCTCAAAGCCGTCCATCTTCTAGCTTCTCGTTCTTGAATTAATCTCATTCTATCGTGTTCTTTCAGCTCTTCTATTAAACCTGGCGCTTGATATGCGGGTAGATATTTCTTCAACATAGGTACTTCTAATCTGGTTTTACGTATATTAACATCGTACTTCTTTTTTATTTGCTGTGATTTCTTTTCTGATAAACTGTAATTTAAAAAACTGATTTTTTTACTCTAAAATTTATTAATATTTTAATATGCAATATTTTATCCAGTTAAATAAATATATATATATGTGTGTGTGTATATGTATCAGGTTTTATTTTTAAAATCTTGCTTTATTTGTAGTATCTTATTTTTGTGAGCTATAATAAATACAAGTAACAGATGAAATTTGAATTGTTTAAATATTTCTATATACAGGATGGGACTATTACCATTTTAAATATATCTTTAAAGATCTATGAGATCCAAGAGGAAGATCTGTGTAATGAAATTGCATGATATAAAGAGAGCTATCATACGGCAATAAATCAATCAATCATGCAAGATGTATCCATTTCAAGTATAAATTGATAAAATCCTCATTTATGGAGAATGTAAAAAAATTCAATGCGAATAAAAAAATTTATATCGCTGAATGATATTCTGATCGCACTCGGCGTTTGCATTGAACATTTAAAAATGTATGCAATAAACTTAAATAACTTAAATAGCTTAAATAAAAGTAAAAGTGAACATGAAAAGCGAATAACTTATGAAGGGAATGAAATTGGGATTCTTGCAATAGTTGTGTGGCTCGAAATCCTCACATTAGTTTGCGACAAACTGAACCAGAAACTGGTGTTAGTCTAAGGAATGTATTCTACATTTCGGATTGTTACAAATTACACCTTTATACCATCTCAACCTTCACGAAGCATTATATGAAATGAATTTTGTGAATTGTATTGAATTTTATTAAGGAGCTCAATATCAAATTCGAAACAATTACTCATTTTTCATACCGTGTTATTTGATAAGACAATAGGTATTTACTAATCACAGGAATGTTAATTTGCATTTCTGGGCAATGTATTCTTATTAGCTAGAGCAGATCAAATATCAGAGGCACTCTAAATATATATAGTGCAATATCGGCTTATATATATAAAGATAAGTCATATATTTTAAGATTATCTTAAGTACAGCCTCAAAATGTTACGAACCGATCATAAAACTGTATTAGTGGCATCTTAAAACATTACTTAAGGCGGTCTTGAAATAAGAACTATGAATACCACTCGTAGCTAACAAAATTATTGGTCCTTATTTTATCGACGAACATCTAAATGGAAACAGCTACGCCACTTTACTTGGGTATATATTGGATCTTTTGTTAGAAAACTTGTCTTTAATCAGACGACGAACAATGTGGTACCAGCACGATGAATGTTCGGCTCATTTTTCATTGGTTATAAGAAATAAATTTAATGAAAAATTTGCAAATCGCTAGAATGGACATGGGAACCGTATAGATCAGCTCATTTACCAGATACAACTGGACTTTTTATGGGACAATAAAAGATATAGTCTATAAAGAAGAATCAACTACCTCAAGATATACAACAACGAATCATTGCAGCCTATGCGTTGATAATTTTTGAAATTATTAAAGACTAAGTTAATCAGTGATCAGAAGAATCCAGTGTTGTATTGATAGTGATGGCCATCACTTTAAACATCTTTTATAAACATTACAAACGTCATTTAATATGCTAATTAATAATAAAATAACAAATAAAATATTACATAATATATATAGAATAAAACGCAAGTTTATCATAAACGATAAAAGGTTTATGATAAACTTTTTATCGTTTTTTAACTTTTAATCTTGTCCAATAATCTTGGGTTATAAGTTCTGAACTTGTTTTGAGCGCCTCTATCATGTATTATTGAAAAAAATATTTTCGAACTTATTTAAAAAATTAAGATGACCTTGATATCTTCAAAGCCTCCACCTCGACAAATTATTATCGCCATATGATAGCCTCCTTCGTGCAATTTTGGTTACGCAAATCTTTTTCTACACTTTATAAATTTGAAGATATTTAAGGTTGTAATAGTTATTGCCCCACTCTGTATATTTTCTATAATATTCCTATTTAATCTATCATATTTCTATTTTCTCTAAGATAGGATAAAATTTCTATATAAACATACTCATTATTATATGAACTCAAAAGTTTCCGTTGATAATCTTGATAGCAAGCTATTTGTTCAGGTGCTGTAAATTGTGGCTGAACATGACAAGACCAGACTTCTGGCTTGTTTGCAGACTTCAGATCGTAGGCATCATCTTTTCTGCTTTGAGTATCTTCCCTGTCGCGAAGATTACACTGAGTTTGACGATCTTCTCTTAATTCAGCTACTGATCTTAACGGAGGAACGACTCTTCTCCGTCTTCGAATGTCGTCAGGACACCAATTTGTGCGACTTACACAAAGAAAGTCTTCCGTGTGTCGTGTACTATCAAATTATTGATCTTAGTAACTTAAATGTAAAATACAACATGAAAATGTCACCTGGGATGTCCATGAATTTGCATATCGCGGCTGTAAATCTTTTCTTGCTTCCTCCTATCATAAAGCTTTTCTTTAATCAGTGTTGGCTTATTGCAATATTTTTGTTTTCTTCGTGGTGAACTACTATCAGGTTCTCTATATATAACATGAAATTATATTCTTATAATAGATTAAGTAAATTAAGTAATTAAATACTTAAGTAATTAAGTAATTTTAAAAAATCTTTTCTTTTATTGCATTTTCTATTTTCGTTACCTCTGTTTACGTTTATATTTTTCGATCCATTTTTCATGTCTTCTTTTTTCTTTTTTCTTTTTCTTTTTCAAGTCAGCTGCTCTGGAAAATTGCGTGTCGATATGCAACATCTTATCACACCTTTTGTATTTTTCAGATTTTTGCAGATCTGTTTGAATACTTTTTTCGGGTACAGATTTTTTAGTTTCATGCGTGGAAACCTGAACACTTTTTTGTTCCATTTCAATATCTTCTTCAAAATTCGCCGACTTTCTATCGTCAATACGTATTTCTGCCGTTCCCGATTGCTTCGTTAATTTTTCCATGGCAGGTTTTTCGCGTCTTTTTACTTGGCACGTGACGCTGTACAGCTCTGAACTAGCCAACGGATCGTACAATCGAGCTTTTTCATTTACTTCCGAAGTTGATGCTATTACTTCTTCTCTGGCTTTTTTTTCTCTAGATAATTCTTCAGTTTGTTTCTTTTTGGCAAAGTATTTTCTCACACCTATTTCTTCTGCAAAATTATTTAACTCCGCAATTGTTTTGCTATTTTTCGCTAACGATCCCCTTCGATTATTTTCGATTAAAGCTTTAGCTCTTTGTTGTTCTATTTCACTATCTATTGATGTTTCTTCCGTAGTGACAATTTCTTCTGCTTTCTTTTCTGAAAATCAGACAAATATACTTGATTGATTATCCTGTTTCTTTGTTTTGTGTATTTTAAAACAGAAGATACTTTGATCTAATCTTTCCCAATCAGTAGTCAACAATTCCGTTTCTGACATTGCGTCTGTTTTAGACATTTTGTTACATTGTTCTGTAACACTCACGTCCGATTGACTTATGCTATCTTTGACATCGCAAGATGTTTGCGACATGCACGAGCAAGGAATCTAAATAAATCCATTTTTTATTAATACAGATAAATATAACATTATAAAAATTGAGAATAATAGAAATATTAAATAATGTGTGAATAAATTACTGCTTATTTTCATCAGATAATAGTTTTAATTTTGTTAAAATATTTTTTAACGATCGACATTAACCAGAGAATTAAAATTTTACAGAAGTAAGTAGAAAACGATAAATATACTTGAGAGTAATCATCACTAGTGACGTTTGATTTGTCTGATTTTTGATTGTCGAATATTCTGGTATCTGGTAAAATATTAACGCGTTCTGTCGGGCGAACACATCCTCGTTTCGATTGCGAATCTATAATCTCATTCACTTCAAAGTACGCCGTATCCTTTGAAATTGGTTGAAGATATCTATAACATGGATTACATTGTATACACAACATTAGCGTTAATATAAAAATATCTATATATATATCGCTTGTTTACTACATAACGACAATTAAAAACAAGCAAAGTTTTTTCAGAAAATAAATATTTTGAATTATTAAAATTTTGTAACGTTAACTTTAAAGTACAATTTTGATATAATAACTGATTATAAAGCAATAAAAGTATATTCTTTTAAAATAATTTTCTTTCTTTTCAGCTCTTTTTTGCAAGCAAGTAAAAAATGACAATTTTTTAGTTGTAGTAAATAAGCGATATTATAGATTTCATATATTTATTGTTTAGTGTTATTTAATTTAAACTATAGTTTTGCTATACCTTGGTAACTTTTTCATCGTAAATTTCTTCTCGTGAGGATGTCTCAGTTTTACATCGTCAGCTCTCATGTGAGAATCTGGTTGGCGGCAGATCGTTCCGCGTCGTGCACGATGCGAATCATAATTTCTGCTGTAAATATTATCCTCGGAATCGTCATGATCTGAGATGATTTGTAAACAATTTACTTGCCGATCGTACGCCTTTAAGAGTGCGTGCTGTTCGTTCTCTTCGTCGGTGGAAGACGAGGAAACGGAGGAAGAGCTCTTATGCTTCGCATCTTTTTTCGTAGTGCGAATTCGTCGATACGTTTGTACGGGCGAGGTAGATTGATTTCCAGAAAGCATCCGTACTATTCTATCTAGGAGAGACGGTTTTCTCATTCGCCATTCGCCGTCGCTGTCGGTCGTCTAAAAGGAAACGAAAATTCACCGTAAATGATCGATACAGAAATTACTGATTAAAAATAAAAAGAAAAAAAAACGCTAGCGAGATATCGATGTTATTTTACCGTTCTTTTACCGAGCCAAGAAATTTTCGTTAGTGCAGCAAGGATTCTTCCTACGCGACTACTTCGTTTTCTTGCTTTGGCAGTACCGTCTTTTAAGAGTAATTCCTTTGAGCCGTCGTCTATCTCAATGTGAATTACCTCTTCCTCATCTAGCTCTTGTGTAGCGCAAGACTCGGTGTCCGCTATTGACGTAGACGAGCTGGAATCGTTCTTGCGCAGGGAAGAGCAGGATTTCCTTTTCAACCTGGTACGAAGCCTCCTACGAGCTCTCACCATGAAACAGGACGTTGGATCCTCGCTGCTCGAAGTAACTTCCTTCGCCAATGGCTCGTTAAAAATCTAAATCGAACATTTTTTCTACTGAGCAGTTCTTGATTATCGGCATCTATTATTGAAGTCAACTTGCTTTTTTATTAGCATAATAAAAAATTGAGCTTTGATTAAAGCTGCTAAAGAAACTGATAATTTATTTACCTACAAATCACGATATCAAGTACTAGATTATAATTTGAAAAGTTTATTTGCATTAAAGTTAATTTCGCAAAAAATTATTTATATATTATACATATACATATATAAATTTTTAATAAAATTTTTTTGTTTATAATGCCTCACTTGAATCGTAACGTCTTCTCTTATTTTTTGCGCTTCGATGTCTTTGAATGGTATTCTCCGATGCTCGACTTCGATCTCTCGTGATCCTTCTTGATAAGCTGACATATGTAATCATTATTTTAACTTACTCGAATTTATTTTTTTACGGATGATTTGTGAAATAAATTGCGTGCATTTGAAGGCATACATTTGTAGTAAAAGTATAATGCGAAACATAAAAGTGATGTACATACTATAACTATAGACCGACTCAGAACTACTTCCACTGGTATCATCGTCCGTTTGGACTGCTACATTCTTCTTTTCAACAACTGTTCTTTCCTCTTTCCTTTCTTCAGATATTCTTTTTTCCAGTATTTTTTCCTCTGGCACTTTTTCTTCCGGTATTATTTCTTCTGGTACTCTTTTTTCCGATATTTCTTCTTCTATTTCTTTTTTTATCTCTACTTCTTCTTTTGGTTTTTCTTCTACAATTGGTTCTTCTTTTTCATCGACATAAGTACTTACTGGCACAGGTTCCTTTCTTGCAATCAATTGATCATCTGATGAATCTCTGACTTGATTAAAAACGAGATAATAAATCAATATTACATAGTTTTAATAATATATTTTAAACTCGAAAAGATGTCAATATTTTTTAAAATTGTAATTAAATTGATATATAATTCTTGTAAAGAATAATTATTTAAAAAAGCAATAAATTATTTTTTAATATTTATAAATATAGGTAAATATAAAAAATGTAAACAAATATTTTTTTTAAAGACGCGATACATTGCTTGTAATATGTTGCATAATACTTTTATTCTCGTATTTTCTAAACTTTCTTGCAACATTTATTATTAGAACTCACCGCTCCTCGCTAATATCCGACAAATCGCCGTACTCGATAGGCGATCGGCAAATCGTGCAGAGATTCTGCAAGTCCGCGAAGCATTGGATGCAGAATAAACCGAGGCAGCCTGGCATGGCGCATTTAATGTGCGGTTCCCGATCGGAACGTTCCACGGAACCGCACAGGAGACACACGTTCTGCTTTTGAGGGAACAATTTGTTCAGGAAAGGGCAAATAGCCAGACATCGTTCTCTGAACGTGACTCTCTCGATTCTCTCGCCCTCAGTCATGCCGAACTTGCGGCGCAACTGGCGTCGTGCAAATTTCAGAAAGCTCCCTCTCGATCTGTGCACTCATTGAATTGAACTCATTAACTAAACGTAGTTTGCAATTTATATAGATTAAACTGAATGATAAATTGCACGATGGGAGACACATCGTTATTTTCATATAATATAATATTCAAGAGAGATTTTTTTAAATATTTTATTTTAATCCTGCCAGATTTTAATACTCAATTAAAAGTGACGAAGCGTACAACGTACTTTTAATGTAATAGACCGACATCAACCCTTAATAGTATTTTATGCAACGACCAACATAAAACTTTGTTAAAAGTACTTTGATATCAATGTGCCGGTTGATTACTTCATTAAATAATTAAAAATACATTACCTAATTATATGATTATACAACCAAGCAGCTCTTTGCTTTGCTCTTTCCGGATAATATTTGCACAACACGACATGCCGCAATCGTAATCCGTACGGTTCGAATATCGCCATAATCCAGCAGAAGGCGATCAACGTCACAATCTGCGTATACCGATCTAAATCTGGAGGGATGGGATCTGGGAGGCAGGGTATCACATCGATCTCTGTATCCTTTGCGTGTGGCGTGAAGGCTTTCACGATGCTTCGATAAAGGTCGGCGAGATAGCCGTCACCAGACACATGGACGCCCACGAAATTGGGTCGTTGGACCTAGATCGATATATACGTTCCGCCATTATATTACCTTCCATCGTGATTATTCTACGCCGCGGTATATATCCGACCGCCGATTGTCGATATTCACCGCCGCACTCCACGCAAATCTCGATAACAAAATTGCGGTTGTAAGCTAACAGAACATTCAATTAACTCAGTCAGCGAAATGTACGTCAATTGTAATTTAATTCTTCAGAAATTCCTATTGCACTGATTATAAATTTTAAAATAAATTAATCAGCAATAGAATAAATTCATGATGCTTGAACTGGAAGATTCACACAAAAATAAATTATTAGATACTAAGACTCATTTTGATCGAATATGACTTTCTTCACTTATTTGTATTAAATATTTCTCAATTAATTTTCACTCACTATTATTAAAAGCTATTTTTTAATTAATTTAAAAGTAGCTTTTCATCGTTACATTTATTGTAAAAGATAATAATTAAATATTATAAAGGATCTAAAAAAAATTCTTGAAGCATAGGTACATTTTTACTTCCTAATCAATATTAGACTCATTAAGATACCTTTGTTTCGATCCGTCCGTGATACCTAATAGTGCTAAGAATCCAATAAAGACTGTAGTCCGCCATCATATGAATGCAGATTTTAAACATCGTTAAGCTCAAAAAAACTGCAGATTTCGCGAGCTTTATTTTTTCTACTTTGATCAGAGTGACGGACGTCAGTGGGATGTATTGATTTCTTTCGCGGCGGTTTAACGGTAAAATGGTTTCCTTATCCTGACGTGTTCTTATTAGATCGATAGTGCGCAGATCATCAGTCAAGTAGCGATTATCGAAGCGATCGCTCGTCAGCCATTTATGCCGATAATGCAAAATCCTTTAGAAAATGTTTTAATATACAAAATTATTTTGGTTGCAAATTATTAAAATGACACTTTACCTTAGCAGCATGAAGAAAATAAAGAAAGTGGTCGTGAAACTCATCCAATCAAATACAGCTAAAAATCTATCGGTCCTCGCTCGTATCTCTGTAATTATACCAGTTGATACGTCTTCGATGGTTTTAGTTTGATTTGTCTCAAAATGGAAAGAATGCGAAAATTTCACTTTAACGTAGAACATCGCTTTTATGTGGCGAGTGAATCTTTTGATCTCTATGTAAGCAAAAGATATTAAATCAGAAAAAAGTACATAAAAGCTTAGCAATATTATGCTGATGGAAAAATTTTTAAATTCATAAATCGTCGTACTTTCATTTATCGACTTTAATGCAAATTTTATTTTTAATATCAAGAGTTCTCTTTTCTTTTTATTTCAAAAGTTATGAAATGTTTTATGCTTACATAATTAAATGTTTTATGAATATTTAAAATTGTAAATAGATTGTATTCCGATAAATTTAAAAATCGTTGACATTTACATGAGTGGAAATTTAAAAAAATTTATTCCAGTATAAAGCTTCCTTTAAAGTTTTTTTATAAAGTCTTTTCTCTTAAAAATCTTTTATACGTTTATAACCTCAACATACTTTCCTGTACAGCGTTAACTATAGTATCGGCGACATAAGATACGAGTATGCAGATGAAGTCTAGAGGTTTCACTACGTAGCACAAAGCACCGACGACGTACGCCAGATTGCAAATCCCTCCGAAAAGGGGACCAAGCTTCGCCTTGCAGTCATCTACCGCACCTTCAAAGACCCTCTGACACCTGTCGAACGGCGTACCCAGCTTCTTGTTGCAAATATTCACAATGCTGCCCAGCCATTGGAAAACCGATGTGATCACTCTTACTGAAAGATACATTTTTAAAGTTACGAAGATCGATTATACGCAAAGCCAATGGAAAAATGTTGACTCACGTATACTTAACACGAGTCGTTTGATAGCCACGAGAGTCCGCTTAATTTTCATCACGACCACCTTTACCGCCTTTATTACCTTCGATATCGCGTCTCTCAAAGCATAGAAGGGTTCTTTTATTAAATCAACTACATTCTTCACGGCTTGCTTTAATTGTTCCTATATGTATATTTTTATCAATTATATTAATAATAACAATTTCAAATAACGATGACAAATCAAAAGACATAATCAATTTTATGAATTCGAGAATGCGTATGCAACAGAAAGATTGCGGAACTGATGGTACGTTTAAGCCATTGTCGGTCAAACAAAAGATCTAACGATGGATAGAACCAAGGATGTGTGGTTTCAAGGATCCGACATTGTGTAAAGATATAAAGACATAAGTGGAATGCGTAAGAGAACTCACCTGTGAGAGCTTACCTGTCCACAGGCTAAAGACTCCGAAAGGACACTAATATTATGCAAGATATTCTTTGCCGGTCCGGTAAGTGTTAGAATAAAGGCATAGGCCATCAAGGCCTGTCTGCCACGTTTAGAAAAGAACTGCGGCAGCAATAGAAACACGATACACCTGTGCGAATGTTCATATAAAGTCATAAAAGAATGTAAAAAGAAGATAAAATTATGAGGTATAATAAAAGTAAAAAATTCCAAGAATTTTGATACTTTTGACTAATTATAATTTTAATAATTTCAATATTCCATGAATCACTCTTGTATTTATATCATTGAAATTTTCATGTAAGGCGAAATTACCTTACGCGATGAGAAAACGCTAAACCGAGTGTGAGAATCATTCCGAGGATCGAGCACAATATCGTTGCGGACGAGAGAGTAAAACTTAGTTGAATCACGAAGAACACGAAAAACATATATGTAAGAAATATGCCGAACAAGAATCCAAAAATACTCTTCAGAATATAATTTTCAAACGAACCGTCTACGCTAAGAAGTCTCATTTTTTTATAAATCCATATATGTTTTAAAGGGGAAATTATTCGATTCCAGAAATGCTTAAACTTCTTTCTGTACCTATAAAAGTGTGATTGTGTGTAATAGCTTAATTACAAAAAAAATAGTAGTACACTAAAATAAAATAAAATATTTATGGTGCATTAAATAAAAAATACCATCACAATTCTGAGAGAGAGAGAGAGAGAAGCACTAATGTATTTTTTAAAGATATATGTATAATGTAATATATAAATGATGAAGTAGAATTTTACGCGTAAAATTAATATCGATCGATAGATTAAACGAGTTAAAAGGAGTTAAATGGCAGGCTCACTTTAATCTCTTTCGTCGGAGACGCTGCTTCAAAGTCAGATGCGGCTTGACACCCTCGGAGATCTCAATCGATCTCAATTTCTCATCTTCGTACCTCAATCTAGCCTTTTCTAGCTTCCTCGCTTGGAGAACTAATTGAAAAAATGCCATGGTCTTAGTCACGTACTTTATTTAATCTTCTGTTCTATTACTGAATGTTTATACGCGTAAACGTTATAAATTATACAACTATCCTAACTAATAAATATCTATGTTAAAAATGTCACTAAATGTCAGGTTCCAGCATAAACTGAAGTTTCTAGCAACTTGCATACGTTCATATTCTGATTCTTCGTTGTTTATGTTTTATCCATTGGTCTGTTTTCTGTTCCTGCACTAGACTGTTCTAGAACTCTCTTTCTCGTTTTAAACAAATATCAAACGTATATCTATCTCACTTTAAGTTCCAAAAGTGTACACTAGTTCAGCCACAAAAAACAGACCCATAGAATGAGCTACTTCTTATGTGCGTTTTTACTGTTATTTATTTAGAATTAATTACTTTTTTAATGCAATTTAATTTTTTTGTTCAATAATTCCTATTTTATATATTTACTATTATAATTATTAATAATTACTAAGCTGATATTTTTTAAATTTTATTCTCTCTCTCTGCCTTAAAATAAAAAATTGGATCAATTATCTCAAGTTTTTATTTCAGTTTTGTGAGAGAATAGACATTTTATGTACGAATAAGATTTTGTCTAGAGATAAATACAATCATGCAGACATTCTGTAACATAGACTGATATATTGGAGCTCCAAGTTCCGTTACCAGCAAATGATCACAGAGGTAGGCGTCGGCAGATGAACAAGCAATGATAAAAGCCACGTGTTACCAGTACTGGTTTATCAAGAATTTTAATCCGAGCAATGATACGTAATGCAGTTTCCGTTTGATTACAAATATTATTTTTTATCGCGCACATGTATGTACGCATAAAAACTGATAATTATTGCAGAGCTTTAAAAATATTAGCAGCCAAGTTCAAATTGCTTGAATTACAATTGTAAAATAAAAGCTGAAGTAAATTTATGCTCGTTATCGCACTTATCATAGAGTTTGCTGCTTTTTAAAGTCTTATCGAGAATATCACAAACGTTTGAAAGAATTTAATATTTTCCCCACATTTGCGATATATTTAAACATTTTACTTTTTTAAAATAACTTTCTGGATGATGTTTCTTTCTGGAGCAAGACTGATGGCTATCCATCGAGTTGCGTTCTCCTTGTTTGCCTGGAACGTTCTCCAAGAGTCCGCTCTACACCGAACGTCGCCAGTGCTGGTCTTCGATTCTTCAAGGAGGATCGCACGATACCGCCAACGAGCGTCAGAGCGAGACATCAATGATACCGCGATGCGGGCTGGTGAAGGTGGGCGTCGAGGTCGTCGGAGAGGGGCGCGCAATCTAAACCCGATAACGAGCCAGCTGGCAGCGGCAGTGCCGTCGTTTACGTGGAGGTACGACCTTCGCGAGAGGTTGCTCTCGCTGGTGGTGCCGGATCGCTCCTTCGAAAGGTCGCAGCCTGTCCTGGGAAATAAATCGCGACTGGTACCACTCGCGGAGAACACGGAAGTGCCCGTTTATCTCGAGGAACACGTCGAAGAGTGGTGAAACGACAGGGACCAAGAAAGAAAAAAAAAAGGAAAAACAAACATGCCGTGAATTTTGTCAGGTGACATCGCGTACGACCCGACGAAGTCGACGGTGTTCATAGCGCGTGCGGCTTTCGATCGCATGCATCCAACGCTGTAGACACTTCGTCGTCGTCGTCGTCGTCGTCGTCGTCGTCATTTTTGCCGCGCGTGTGCATGTGTACAGTGTGTAGAGGTACGCGCGTGTGATCGTGTTGTACCTGACCTGTGGTATACCTCCTGACCCAGCTTCTACCTGATCCAGGTGCCCGACATCTGGACCAATCGCGATGACTACGAGGGAGCTTTATGTTAAGGTATCGCGGGATACTAGTTGGGGGGGGGGGGGGCTTAACGCTGCGCTTCAAGGGGATGTTTCAATTCAGCATGATGCGCGAAGCAGCGTGATCAGAGATTCTCGTCAGATGGTTCTCCATAACTAGAGGCGCGAAGGGATGTTGCTCCATTTTCTTGATTCTGAAGTTGCGGAAGAATTTTGAAGATAAATATATATGAAACGTGCCTTTATTTTCGAGTGCATTAAAAGGGTTGAAATTCAATAAACAATATTCATAGTAATAATTTATAAATCCTTTGAAACTTAATTACTGTTTAAAATTGTACATTGTCATTGTATTTATATATATGTAAAAGTATTGGGTTAAAAATTCAAGGATAACGAAAGAAAGAGTATGTGAGTTAGATGTTTTGTGTTAATATGTAATTACCTTAACTTGACGTTATGTAATATGATAGCCAACGTTTTGATCTTTTAACAACCTGTTATTTTCAATGGTAAAAAAATAAAAATGACACTGTTAATTTCACCAGAATTAAAAAAAAAACAAAAATTTTTTATGTGCATGTATTTATTGCTTTTAAATTCTGATGAAACTAATGGCGTTTTAATATATTAGCATTGTAGATAACCAGTTGTTAAAAGGTCACAACGTTTGTTTTTACACTATGTAACATTAGCTACGTTTACACTGTGCCTTTAATTCGCGACCTGTACAATAGATGTCCTTGTTTATCCTGTAGGTTAAACAAAGGTACACCTATCGTACAGGTAGTAAACGTAGCCATTGATATTAAGTTAAAATAATATATTAATAGCAGAAAAGAAAAAATCTAGCTCGACTTACTGTCCTCTTTTTCATTATTTTTGAATATTTATTTATACGAGAACCTGTATATATTTTTTAAATTAAATTTTATCTGGATTATTACAGTCGTATATAATATCTCGAAGTCTCGCTTGACGTGATTTATCTTTATATCAACCAGGAAACTCCATGGAGTTGAAAATGTCTCGGTTATACAATCAGTGGAAACTGCGGGAACGATGTCTGCCACTGCGAGTTTATGGTTGCGCGTGCGAAACTGTGATCCGACTCCGTTTCTACGCCTTTTGTTAAACATTAACAACGCGCAACACTTTGGCATTTGGAATAAACATATCTTTCTCGCGGTGTCACCGTGTATAACTCGCAATCCAGAAAAGACCCATAATGATTATTTTTTATAAATATCTAGAGAAGCTATACGTAAGTCCCAGTCTTTCAAGATACTAGTCCTCTATTACGCAACTATAAAATCAAATAAGAATTATATAATTATTATTATGTCTACGTTGCTACATTCCCATAAATATATACGTATATCATGAATATGGGTCATCCATTTACATAATATGCATGTCACAGTTTCTATGATACGAGAGACTTAAACTAAAGAGAAAATACTATTTCTCACTGTTATTCTTTTTACTCTCATTTGAATATAACAGACGTCCATTGTATTTAATTATGTAGACTATTATTCTTGTTTCCAAAGAACGTTTTTTTCCTTCTCTTTCCAATATCTTGATAAGAAATACAATCGTTTCCCTGAAACGTTTATTTGAAGATAATCTGATGACTTAGCTATTTTCAGAGATTTTGTTCGATGCAAAGTAAACAAATTCTTAAATCTCGCTGAATATACCTTTAAACTCAGGCTTTGTATAATATCGTGTACGAGAATCAATAACACTAACTTGGTATCCTGTCTAAAGCATTCTGTTTGTCAAGATTGACGAGTTCTGTATGTCCGATTGTATACTTACTTCTTCATGCACTTAATATCTTTTCCCAAAACTGATACTAACAATAATTTATGTCTGTTGCAACTTTTAAAACCGTAATGATCTATTTATAATTAATATATTGTTGCTTTTTACGTAAATCCACGTCTTTTATTTCCCATTTCTTTAAAACAAAGGTATTGATAAGAATTCTCAATTTACAACGTTCGCTACATTTTTATTGACATGTACTGACTGATCGAGCTGCAGAACGCTGACTTGAGCAATAAAAAGTTGTTAAATATTTTACTGTTCGTGCATGCATTAATAAATACGAAAAAATGAAGTATTTCTCAAGCCATCGAGATTTCTTTCCGAAAGTAAAATCAATAACTGCTAGCGAGAGAGCCTCCATTACCAGAGACCTAAATTCTGGTCTAAATCAGGTGGCACGATTATAAAAATAACGGCTTGTGTTTAATTTATCGCGCGATAATATTTCGTTAATAACACGACTGCGATTACATGAAATGCTTTTGAAAAAGAGACTTGCAATATATGGTACAATTAATATTTAATTAAATTATTTTGAGAGATTTAGAATCAGCTAATAAATTATTACTATATGTGAAAAACATAAATTAACAATGAATTAAAGCGATTATGTGAAACAATTAATTCTTTCCGAAAGAGTTATTGCACCACTTTTTGTAACTCAGCTCTCATTAACAGATCGCTAAACAGCCGCACTTCCTACAATGTCTCACATAATCATGAATTATGTTAACCAAAGCTGAAATCTCGGAATGTCCCTAACATGTCACGACCATGTGATAATTACAATTGTACCTTTCAAGATAATTAATTGTTCTTGGGTGATTCTTTAATTATTTGCTAAACGGCGAAAACGAGGACGGATATTTATACGTATAATTTACACGTATAATTTTATTAGTAATGACGGAATAAAATAAGACAGCCGTAAGTTTAAAATTATACGTTTAGAAGTTTATTACAGTGACTGGCTCTCTTTCTCCGGCTTTTCATTTTTTTCCTTTTTCTTTGAATCAGCTGCTCACTCTCTAATGATCAAGTCCTGATCGGTCTTTCTCGAACAATTAAATTTCTAAATATTGTCGAAAAAAAGAAAAATGTTTTTATCGATCGCGCGTTTGAAGAATCATATTCTTCAATAAAGGTGAAGGTCTCGACGTTAATTCGATTTCGTGTTTGTCTCGTGTACATCTTGTCTGAAGTCAAAATAAGAATCTAAGGCCTAGTCTATGTGAATGTCCATGTATGTGTACATGTGTTTCGCAGGGAAGACTGATTTCGTGAATGTAAATTATATATAAACGATGCTATCAATGCGGGTTAACTGTGACAATGGAATCGCTATAGTACCTTTCAACAATAGTTAATCATCGTCATCCGATTCGTTCCGGAAGGAAATCGTTGTGTCAGCGACAAGCAATATAAGCGTATTATGAAAAAAAAAATGAATTTTGCCAGATTTTTTGCACCTTGAAAATTTAATTGTATGAAAACAACATATGTCTAACGTACAGTTTATTTTTCCTCACGATGAGTAGTAAATCTATGTGTGAATTGAAATGAAAAAAAGTAATATGATGCATAGTAAATGCGTCTTGGGATTTAACGTGCTGCCGAGTAATGAAAACCGAGATTAGAAAGTGCTATTTCCTTTGGTTTATGCTATTCCCTTTAAGACTGTGACGCTTCTCCCCAACGTTGGTGGTTGATTTATCGGAGTGGCCAGGTAAGCGGCGGGGTTGCCCGAGGTCGGGCATCACGCTTTTTGTTATAACAGGTTTTCGCTTCTTCGGACGCGGGGAAACGGGGAAAAAACCTCGGAAATAACTGGCGACATGGACACTGTTCCTTAGGTATATTTTTTTTCATCGATCATGCCAATTCAAGCGTAGCTACGACTATGTGGGTCTTCAGAGAGTTCTGAAATATCGAGTATCGAACACATATGAAAGAGAAAAATACGGTTCGTGTTTCATTGTTCTACGACGAAGGAATTTTAAATCTTTCTCTTTATAGCTTCACAAAATATTTTGCAAATTAAGAAAAATGCATACTCTCTTTTCCTTTATATATTTTCGGAAAATAAAAAAATACGCCATATTATAGAAAAAGAGAATAAAAGAGTGCATTTTTCTCAATTTGAAAAATATTTGGTAATGTTATAAAGAGAAAAATTAAAAATTCCTTTGTAGTAGAACAATGAAACATGAAGGTTTGGTCAAATAAATCTTTTTTTTATTATTCTTCAATTAAGCAAAATAATTTGTGTAAAGTTAATTATTAAGACAAAATTTTCAGAACGAGAAATCATGTAAATAGAAACCTGAGTTTTGATAAATTTTTGAGTATATATATAACGATAGCGGGGACAATTTTCTTGGGACTGTTCCGGTGTGGATCTTCCTTAAATGATCGTCGCCAGATGAAATGTTCCTCATGGTCTCGCGTGAGGAATCTACCGGTCTTTACGATGACGGAGGGCAAAGAGTGTAGCGAGATCGCCTCGTGTTGAGACGTTTTGCTTTTCTGCAGCAAGAGAAAGGGATCTGCTTGGCTATAAGCATAGCTCGCCGATCATGTTCCTCGAACTGATCACCCGGTTGGCTATTCCCAACAATTCTAGCTCACCTTTTAGCATGAAAGCGCATTCGTGACTTCGGATAAATCAAAATTGAAATTTAAGAAATTACAATATAATGGTCCATCAAACTCTCATTGAGACAGAGCCATGTGTGATTCATTAAATATTTGTGTCATTGCCTGTTTGAGATCAGCGTGGAGTTTATATTCTCACATATTGCGCGTTGTTAGAAACCCTTTCTCTTAACAGAGAGACCATTCTCCTTATATTGATTACACCGTGTCGCAGACGGAAAGGACTTTCGTGTCTCAAGATCACTGCGCACAAGCTCTCTAATCTATTATCGATTGCATATGCGTCGTTTCCACCATCGATCATAGAGATTAGCACATTTCATTGCGTCGTCATCCGGATAAGAGAAACTCCTGCCGGCAGTTGAGCGCGCTTCATCGGAGAAGCGCTTCTTTATCTCGCGAAGAAATGTTTCCTGCGTTAAATAAGGCGTTACATCGCCTGGTCCTTTATGACCCCTTCTCTTTATCCGCGAGACGTGAAGTCCTCGCGGCGATATCCCACGAAAGCATTCCGCTGTTACTGACGCGCGCATAACACCCGCGCCCGAAGCGGAAAGTCGCGTTCTCACGGTCGCAATCTTTCTTTCATGGAGACTCGATGACTAAATTTGCCTTTGTTTATCAGGCCGATTAATCGCCCCTCAGGAAGATATAAATTGGGAGCATTAATCCAAGAAGATACTTTCACGTGTCATGCTTGATTATACATTTTATTTTACGCCGAAGGGCATTGCCATTATGTCGAGTTAAATAAAAAATTGAGCGCAGTAAAACGTAATGATGCTATTTCTTACAGCGCTTGACATTGTGATTATGTAAAATTAATGTGCAATTTTTTTATGACGCACACAACAGCTTGAGTGTATTTTAAGGTCTAATTATAAATCACGTAATTTTGCGTGTGTAGGAAAGAAAGAAGTATATATGTATATATATATGTATATATGTATATATTTTAACAGCCTGACGTATATCGCAACTTTAATTGCAATACTTATGGTATAAGTGTGAATTGGATTAACGAGCTTCTGTTTTTTATGGCCTATTAGATAGGAAAAGGTAAACGCATATGTCATGTAAGCATCATAAGTAATCGATCTTACTATCCATCGCCAATATCAACGACAGAAAAGGTAAATTCGATGAAGTTGTTTGCACTAGTCGTTAATAGACCTTGAAGTTTTTATAGTCTCTTAGATCACACGTGTGTTTCATGTTACGAATAACAAAGAGAATATTATCAATATTTATCTGCATTTTGAGATGTTAATAATTGAAGGACTTCCTGAAAGAACGTTGTATTTTTTAACGTTTTTCAAATTTTGTTGTAAATAAAAAAAACATGTAGCTAACGCACAAGCAACGTTTTTCTATTAAAATATCACTTTTTACAAAAATAATAGTTGCAACATTTTTTCAGGGAGCCCTTCGATTGTCACCTCGCGCTTTTAAAAAATATGGGATGTAAAATAAAAGTGAAAAATAGAACATGTCAATGAAAATTGAGTATAAATTTCCATTAATTGTTTTTGTATTTTTACATACATTTATATACACTGAAAAAAAAGTCTAGTTATAGCTATCAAATATTGAGTAAAATAGTTT
>NW_017300113.1:546764-562053 GCF_001594075.2 Trachymyrmex cornetzi | reverse complement strand
GTAAACTTATGTTTAGTTATATTACCTCAACATTTAGTTGAAACTATTTCACTCAATATTTGATAGCTATAACTAGACTTTTTTTTCAGTGAGGCTGATGCAAATCAAAATTTTTTTCTTCAATATCCAAAAAACACTTTGCATACTCCATTCTACTTCTTATTTTAAATGTTGATGTTTACGAAGTGAATACGTAACGAATTATACAGTTAAGTTTATCGTTGAAGAAATCCATGTCAGCATGAATCATACATTCCGGGATGGCCTCGTAGTGATAAGATTACAACACCCCTCCAATTGCTCTTCTACCTAGGTCTAAACTGCACACGAAAATGAAGACTAGAACCGTGAAATATTGATGAAGTGTCACTGTCAATCAAACTACTTTTCTCGTCATAATTAGCACAACTACTAACGATAATGAAAATATATATTGAAAATAGAATAATTCGCTAGCCGAGCAAATATCACTTTTCATCGCTATTCAAAATCAGATTAAAACATACGATTAAAAATCCTATATTTTAGAAACATATTAATAACATTTCAAGATATAGATTAGATTAATTATTTCATTTATTAATCGACAGAAGTATAATTATTTTGTATATTATATTGTACATTGAATTTATAGTAGTCTTCAAAAGTTTCTGGCCAATATAATTTTATTATACCAGTCAAATAAAAAATCTTTACAAGCTCTAATATACAAGTATTTAATATATTCTAGTATTTAAAATATTATGTCCTTAAGAGCTGATTGTACAACAACTTTACTAACTTATAATTAAACTAGAAAACAGATTAACAAACATTATTGTAAAATTATATGTTAGTATTGATCTGTGCACAAAAGAAACACGTGGAAAATATTCGCACGATTAGCAAGAGAAAAGCCTTTTGTGTGAAATGGAAGCCTTACTTCGGTGGTGAAGCTCAGAGAACAACGAAAGGGTTGCGTCGCTCGCGCAGAGGCAACAAAGCTGTTTCGTGCATATGCGACATATGCGTATAGTGACTTGCATCAAGTTTTAAAGAAAATACATTGCCAATGAGTAGTTCTCGCGAAATTGAAGCGGTATCGATCACAAAACGTCACCTGCGACGAAAATGTATGATATAACAAAAACACTTCCTTGTTCTTGAGAAAAATATAATTTACACAACTATAAAGAAAGAGTAAAAAGAAGAAGGGGAAAGATAGTATTTTCAAAATAGAAACCTATAGCGTATTTAATTTATCATATTTTTTAAATTGTTTATTATTGATGCCGTATCTTAATCATGTGCATATATTAAACATATGTCGATGCAGTAAATTAATTCGCGACGGAAAGCGGTATAGTGAGATCAGGAGACTCACTCACATTGAATTAGGAAATTACGTAAATACGTAAAATGCATCGTGACTTTCTATGGCTACGGATCCGCGGATTACTTTTGTCTTCTAGACATCTCTTCAATTAGAATTTAGAATTCTGCTATGAGAACCCGGTAGAGAACTCGAGTTTTTTGTTCCTCTTTCCGTAAGCTCGTGGTGATAATTGGCCTTACAGTTATTGCTGTGTTGTGTTGCATGTTGCGGATATATAACATAGAAAGCATGGGAACAATTTCTTTGGTATGCCACCAAAGCGAGCTAGCCAAGACGTATTAATTCGTTTAAAATTTCGAACTATGTAGAGAAGTTTGCATACTGATAAAGCCGTGAAGTTTATATAATTAAAAGATAAATACAAAATTAAAAAAAACAAAATTAGAAATACTTTTCAGCTAACCGATCATATAACTGTAAGAGTTATTTGTGCTAATATAATACTGTTGCATTGACGGTAACTTGGATGTAACCCCTGGGTCAGATACATCAAGAATATCTCGACATCCTTTATTTATATACGTCTACCTTTCCATCGTTTTTCTTTTCTTTATGAACTCTGCGAACGCGCTTCAGCGAAAGTCTCTTATGTAATTAACTAATATACTGTAGTAAAAACCTTTGGGTCATGAGATGAAATTTTATGTCGGTGCTGCTGACATAAAATTTCACCTCTTGACACATTGATTTTCTAAGTATATATGTATAAATTCTTATATATAAATACTGAGTGTCTTTTATACGATTTGTACATTCTACAATTGATATAATCTTACAAGTTTCTTTAATTTAAATACATATATTAAAGAAAATATATATTAAAAAATTACTGAAAAAATATTAAAAGAAATATCTTAAAAGAAATTCTATTTATACAGAAGAATCATTATCTTTTAACTCCAAAAATTGCTCACCGATTTATTTTTAATCTATTAGAGCAAGAATGTGACTCAAATCGATCGTATCAATTCGCGACGTAAAGTGTCAAGCTGACTATTGTGTCATTTATTAAATACGGCACAAATATCATTGATACTCCAATTCTGGTAGCATAAGTACTTACATTACGATGTTTACTAACGTAGTGTCGTATAACGCAGTGTAATCTTGCTCATATTTCGCACAAGTCTGCGTATAAGCAAAACGTCGTGCGTTTTGTGAGTCACATCAACGTAAGACGTGCCGATAGGGGCAAACGAAGAGATAAGAGGTTTAATTATACCGCGTCAATGATTTCGCGACCATTACGTGTCACCTGTCAGCGTTTTTATTTCTTCTCCAGCCAACGAAACGGTATCTTGCGTAATAAATGACATATGTATACGACCTACACACTGTGAAAGCCAAGTTCAGGGTCGCGTATTTTACTGTCTTTATAAATGCGGTTAATTGGCTCATGTAATCAAAGCGGTTAATGAAATTATTTATGAGTTTTAACAAAGAGAAAAACCGGCACTTTTTTTTCTATCGCTTTCAAAAGATTTTCGCACGCACAGTGGAGATGCGATCAACGCGAATTATCAGCGAGTAAATAAGGTGAAGCTCGTTAATGTTAAAGTAAACGTGATGTTGCACATTTACAAGTCTTGCCTGCCATTTCACACGACATTTTATGTAATTACTATCCTAGCATAAATTGGAGATTATGCTGGGATTATGCATTTCATATTCATTCATGTTTTTATTGGTAAAATTAATCTGTATAATTGTAAATCTGTAAAATTAGGTTTCTGCGATTTTTCGATATAACTAAATATATTTTAATGTAAAGCACGTTTCAAACCTAAATAATATATTTGTAAAACTATTTTACATACCGAAACGATTATTAGCACAATTATACAATTTACAAAAAGCATTTAATTATGTAAATAAAATTTCTTTAAAAATTGGAAGAATTCAAGCGATTGTCTCGGAAGACTCACAAAAGAAGCTGTGTTAATATAATCAATAAATTGATGAGTGAATGGTCTAGATTCGATGTAACCAAGTCCCTTCTTGGCAATAGCTGAAATAAAACATTATCTATCTATCTATAATCAATAAATTATTTTGCCTATTAAACTTACCAATTATGGTTACGGATCGTTGACGTTATTTATGGGATGATTCGAAAATGTAGGACGGCGAAAGGGAAGTCGCGACTTCGGCAAAAAAACCAATTTACCGTTGCTTGACATGCTTCTGGATAGTACATTCGTAATACAATTGGGTGATCCCGGTAGACTACTTCGACAATACAAATCCTTACAACGAACATGAAAGCCCGTTGGGTTTGACGGATACACCGTTATTCACTCACGATTGTCGTTCACATCGTAGAAAATATCAAACTGTAAAACTGTCTCTGACAGTTACGGACGATCTAAATTTCTCCATGATGTTTCCATGATACCTTAATTTCTTGGATTTGTGCTTTAAATAGATTTTAAACTTATGCCCAATTTCTTCACTTCTAGATAACTTTATCCAAGAGATATCTCTCAGAATACAATGGAGATATCTCCTGGATAAGGTTATCCGCAACTTATCTGGAAGTGAAGAAATTGGGCATTAGTGTTACTTTGTAAATAAATAGTTACAGTTTTTAAAACTTTTTACTAAAAAAAAAAATAACTAATTACTTTTATTAAATTAGCTACTAGTTTTCGAAAAAATGTGACTAAATTAGATTACAGTTATAGATGTGAAAGGAAAGAAACAAAGTTAAATTACTGAGAAAAAAAACTATTTCTAACTTCATTACAAGTAACGAGCCAACCCTGATTTAAATTAGTATATTATAATATAACATTATACATATGTCTTTGTATACATATTATAATTAAATAAGCAATTGAAAAATAAATTCATATCATTTTAGCTTCCTTTCTAATGTGGAAATAGCGTGACCTGTGTACAATTTATTATGTAGATCAATTTTGTATTCGCAATGCATAAAAGAAATCATTGATCTTGTATGTCATGTCGTTCTCTTGTTCAACACATATGTGATTAATGGTGAATGTTAAGTATTAGTACTAAGATTGAATAGAACGGTAATTTCTACTCTTGGATGGTATATTCTACCGCGAACAATATATGATAATATTAAATGCATGAAATAACGGCGAATTAGAGCATTCGTCGACCGAATCGATACATTCTTATTGGTGACCTTAAGCTTTATGCACCACTTTAAAAAGAAAAAACGGTCGTCTTTGCGATGTGCTGAAAAAGTCATAAAGTCATTCCGATAACCAATTTAAATGCCGTAACGATCGTTCGATATAAACAAGTGCAATTAATAAACATGTTCGAACTTGTAATGCAAACTTTAACATTAATTGTTTCAAACTAAAATCTAAATAAAGCTAATAGACCATCTGGTGTTTTTAACAAAGGTATATTCAACTTCAATAACCTCGCGCGATTATCGACTTTTTAATAATTTTATAAACCGTCGTTGTTAACAAACAGGGATGCACCGTGTTTGTTATTAAAAATGTATAATAAAATAAAACTGGTGAAACTTTATAATAATGCAAAAAATAACAATCAATCGCAGGACGGTCGAGTATGGGTGCCACATTCAGAGAAAGTGTGGGAAGGCGCCGTGCTCTTGGAGAACTACAGGCAAAATCAGCTAACGCTGAAGGTACGCACGGAGGAATCGAATCAGACAAGGATACTGGAAATCAAATCGGACAGTGATCTTCCGCCACTCCGAAACCCCGATATACTAATAGGAGAAAATAATCTCACATCGCTGTCGTTTCTTCACGAGCCCGCTGTTCTCTACAATCTCCAGATCCGCTTCCAACGACATTCCATTTACACCTACTGTGGCATAGTCCTGGTAGCCTTTAACCCGTACAACGAATTACCCATCTACGGCAATGACACGATATGGGCCTATAGGGGTCAGGCGATGGGTGACCTGGAACCCCACATATTCGCCGTAGCCGAGGAAGCTTATACGAAGTTGGAGAGGTGAATAATCTCTTGGCGATATTTATCTATAGATTGTGTAATTGATATACACTTGCAGCGATATTAATTAAAAAGCAAGTCAGGCAGTCTTACTGTTAGATAAAGAACTAACAATATTAACAATTAATTGACGAATTAAAAAGGTGAATAAAAAAGATATCATTAATTAAGTAAAAATTAAAAGTTAAAAATATATCAAATGCATAGTCTTTGTAAAAAGTAATTGAAACTGAAAATTGATATTTTCGATATAAAAAAATGAAACAATTTAATAAAATCAATATTTAAATTTGAAAATACAATTTCATAGATTGTGTGAATAAAAATTTTTCGTTATTTTTTAAAAACATATCTATTTCTTATTGAGATAATTTTTTATCCGTTCTAAATCGCTAAACTTTTTATATTATTTTAAAATATAATATTAAAAAATTTGTTTTTAAAATAATTTTTTCAATTTGTTAAAAAATACGTGTAAAAAATATATCCTTAAAGGTATATTTAATAGGATATTTAAATTTCATTTATATTATGAAATATGTTTCGTATTATTATATCTATGTGTGTGTGTGTTATAAAATATTTTTAATTAATACATATAATTAGTAACTCAAATTTAACGTAATTTCATTTAATCTATTTTATTCAATTTTTTAATTTAGGGAGAACCATGACCAGTCGATTATCGTCTCCGGCGAATCGGGTGCCGGCAAAACCGTCTCGGCGAAGTATACCATGCGCTATTTCGCGACTGTCGGCGGATCGGCGACGGAGACGCAGGTCGAGAAGAAGGTTCTCGCCTCTTCGCCTATCATGGAGGCAATAGGTAATGCAAAGACTACCAGGAACGACAATTCCTCCAGATTCGGAAAGTTTATTGAGATCCAGTTCAATAAGAATTATCACATCACCGGTGCGAGCATGAGGACCTACCTATTGGAGAAGTCGAGGGTGGTATTTCAAGCAAATGAGGAGCGAAATTATCACATCTTTTATCAGATGTGCTCAGCGGCAAAACGTCTTCCTCAGTTATACTTGTCCGACCAGAATCAGTTCCATTATCTCAATCAGGGCAACAATCCAAGGATCGATGGCGTAGATGATTTAGCGTATTTTAACGAGACCATAAGTGCGCTGACGATGCTTGGTTTCACGTTCAAACAGCAGGACGACATGCTACGCATACTGGCGGCCATACTACACTTAGGTAATGTAAACATAAGTAGTTGCGTCAAGGATGCGAAGCAGAACGAGGTGGATACCGAATCCAGCTACATTGCTCCATCGGATCGACATCTACTCGTTCTTTCCGAGCTGTTGGGCGTCGAAATCAACGCAATGCGCAAATGGCTGTGCCATCGGAAAATCGTTTCGACACGAGAGGTCTTCCTGAAGCCTATGACTGTGGAACAAGCAAACGGCGCGCGAGACGCCTTGGCCAAACATATCTATGCTGAGCTCTTCAACTGGATCGTGACCAATATCAACATCTCACTGCAATCACCCAGTCAGCCACACTGTTTCATCGGTGTATTGGACATTTACGGCTTCGAAACGTTTGAGATAAACTCGTTTGAACAATTTTGCATCAATTACGCGAACGAGAAACTCCAGCAACAGTTCAACCAGCATGTCTTTAAACTGGAGCAGGAGGAATATTTGAAAGAGGATATAGAATGGACTTTCATCGATTTTTACGATAATCAGCCATGTATCGATCTGATCGAGACCAAACTCGGTATTCTAGATCTCCTCGACGAGGAGTGTCGCATGCCGAAGGGTTCGGACGCCTCCTGGGCGGAAAAGTTGTACACCAAGTGCATCAAGTCTAAACATTTTGAAAAACCGCGATTCGGCACTACAGCCTTCCTGATACATCACTTTGCCGATCTCGTACAATACGAAACTGTGGGCTTCCTAGAAAAGAATCGCGACACAGTGATCGAAGAACAAGTGGACGTGCTGAGAAGTAGCGAGAACAAACTACTGAGAAGGCTGTTCAGCGAAGAAGATCCTAAGTTGGCAGTACCGCACACAAGAGTGAAAGTGTCTACTCAGAAGAACGTACTGACGAATGCAGCCAACAAACAGAATAAGAAGACGGTCGGCTCGCAGTTCCGTGATTCCCTTAACATGTTGATGGCCACGCTAAACGCCACAACGCCGCACTATGTGCGCTGCATCAAGCCGAACGACGAGAAGGAGGCCTTCGAGTATAGTCCGGTGCGAGCGGTGCAACAGCTGCGTGCTTGCGGCGTTCTGGAGACCATTAGAATCTCCGCTGCAGGCTTCCCGAGTCAGCGTACGTACGGCGACTTCTTCCAGAGGTACCGCTGCCTCTGCAAGTTTAAAGAGATACGGCGGGATGATCTGAAGGAGACCTGCCGGCGTATCCTGGCCAGATACATTAACGACGAGGATAAGTTCAAGTTTGGCAAGACTAAGGTGCTCTTCAGAGCTGGTCAGGTGGCGTATTTGGAGAAGTTACGAGCAGAGAGACAGCGTGATGCCTGCATAATGATTCAGAAAACCGTGCGCGGTCTGATCCATCGTAATAAATACAAAAAGATTCGCAGGTCGATTCTGGGCCTCCAGAGATACGGCAGGGGTTACATTGCCCGACAAAAGGCAGAGGCTGTGAGGAGGGAGAGGGCAGCGGTGAAGATTCAGGCACGAGTAAAGGGTTGGCTGCAGAGGCGTTGGTACTTACAGGTGAAACGTACGATTCTCGGTTTGCAAACGCTCGGCAGGGGCAATATGGCTCGCGCCAGGTACAAGATAATGAAGGACAACGCCGCTGCGACTGTGATCCAAAGATTCGCTCGTGGATATCTCGTGAGGATGGCGTGCAAGAAAAAACTCAGGGACATAATAACCGTACAATCGTGTATTAGGAAACGCAAGGCGAAGAAAATCTTCAGGCAACTAAAGGCCGAGGCTAGGAGTGTAGAACACGTTAAGTCGCTCAACAAAGGACTGGAGATGAAGATCATCACGTTGCAGCAGAAAATAAATGAAATGGTAAGTGACGTATTATTTATATTAATACTACACTTCTTCTTCTTCTTAAGTTAGGCCTCTGTGTTACTCCTCTCTTATATGCTTGTGGTACGCAAGCTGATTATTCAATTGCAACAAGCATATGGGATCTACAGTTTTAATGCCAATTCCGAACGGCGGATTTTCGAGAAGTGTTTCTGTGAGCAAGGATACTCTCGGGGGGTTGCTGGCTTTTTCCGAGAGGAGACACGAGCGTAAATATTTTGATTCCTACTGGAATTGAACCCGGAACCTCTATAGCATGATAGACCAGTGCGCTGTCTGCCATGCTACGCTCGCTCAATATTTATAAGTTTAATAATCATATCTCTCCCTAACCGTCGTCTCTTGTCAGAGATATGATGATTTCTTTTGCATATATCCACTAATATATAGGACTCATAGCTTTTAACGCCGGTTCCGATTGATATATATTAGAAGAGGTTGTCGTGACACTCTCGGTATCGCTATTGCCAATCAGAATTAATCGATCGACATCGTATCACCATCAATTCGACGTCGATCGCCGTTAAATTAGCAACGATTCGACGTTGATCGACCAATCATTTCTGGTTAGGTTGTCTTCCGAGAGACAATAATCAAATAAAATCTGATATGTATTAGGTGTTAAACTTAATTTCTGCCGTTCTTCGTCTCCAAAATTAATTTGTTTCGAAGGGAAATACCTTGATCAAAGTATTATTAATAAAGTATTATTAATTAGTAATAAAGTAGAAAATGGAGGAAATTACTTTGATTAAGGTATTCATTCATCTTCCCTTCGAAACAAGTCAATTTTGGAGACGAAAAACGGCAGGAATTAAATTTAACACCTAATATATTTTGGGTGGATTTAAACCCGGGATTTTTGACACAGAGAGCAATCACACAACTCTCTACACCACGATCGACATATTAAATCATATATGTATACTTAATTAATTTACTTGATTAATACTAGTTAATTTATTTATATAGCTATCTGGTTCTAACTTATTATTGTTTGTACACACTCACTTTAATGCGTATTCTCTCTTTATATATTGATTATTGTACTACAAATATTATATATCTCGGTGGTCGAATTGGGAGAACGCCTGCTAGTAGCAACAAATCGATGATCTTTAATTTGTGAGATTATTATTATTTGATTTTGTTGCTAGTCCGAAAATAATCGATGCGCAGTCATACATCAAAGTCATACATTTAAATATATTTAAAATATAGAATACATATAGAAATATTATTCCAGCGTCTGCTTTGACCACAGTTGGCGCTTCTGTTACTTCGTTGATTAAATCGTCTATTTATTATTATACACTAAAAAAAATATTCTGATTAAACCAATAAAAAGACCCAAAACGAAAGAATTTGCATGAGATTATAATCAGAAATTCTGTTCGATTTCTCCTTTTTGTTGGTTTAATAGGAACATTTTTCTCAATGTATATGCTTTATTATCTACTTCAATATTTTTCCAATAATCGATGGCTGCGTCTAAGAAATATATGAAATTATCATTTCAGGCGAAGGAGAATCAGTTCTTGAAAAATGTTCAAAATGAGATGGCAGATTTGAAGTGCAAGTTGGACGGCTTGAAATCCGTCGATATTGAGAATAAGAAACTGAACGGAATGATGCAAGAAAGAGAGAAAGCGCTGAAAAAAATAGAGGAAATCCTACAGCAAGAGAAAGACGAAAAAATGGATATACTGCATGATAAGGAGAGAATTTCTTCACAGAAAGGCGAGGAGAATAAGAAACTACAGCAGGAGAATGAAAGATTACGAAAGGAACTCTCGATAGCAACCGAGAAATTGAAGAGTAACCAACGCGGCGCTGAAGAGAATTTGAAATATCGACTCGAGCAAGAGAAAGATCTGCTTCGAATGGAACAAGATCAGGATCGCGGAGCCTATCAAAGATTACTCAAGGATTATCACGAGATGGAACAGCATGCAGAAATACTAGAACAAAAACTAGCGTCACAAGGAGTGCTTGGACACTCGCGCTCTTTGAGCAACGCTTCCAGTGGCAGTGGCCAAATCGCGACTACGGAAATTCCACAAGATGACCAAAACATCGTAAGTCAAGACGTATATTATTAATTAAACTAGAGAATCATTTACATAAAAAGAATTTTAACATGCAGGAAGAATATAAAATCAGTTTTAAATAACAGCGTTCTTGCTATACTTATTACTTCTATTTCATTTTCGAATATTCATCGCAAAATATCATTTCTTTATCGATCTGAAAACAATTTTTGTTAGATCATAAAAATAATTATGTAGGACGCTTAAGCTGGTTTTTAGAATGTCAAAACTTTTTGCGACATTGCTTACTGTGTTTGATTGCTCTACATAATGATTTTGTGTGATAGTCCAATAAAATTATTTTCAGATCCATATCTAGCTAAATTTTTAAAAATTTGACTAAAGTCCTTCTTTCTGTACTTTATAAATGAATGTTCTTATGGTATCGTTATAATTCCGTGTTCTATCTGAATAGCTATATTTCGTATCTCTTTACTCTTTATAGAAATTTAATACTAGTACTAACCAATTAATCACTTATTTTTAAAGGCCCGTCTACAATACACGGAGTAAGAAGTAAGAGTAAGAAATTGACCAATCACAGTCGAATGTGAGAAGAATAATCGACTGTGATTGGTCAATTTCTTACTCTTACTTCTTACTCCGTGTATTGTAGACGACGCCTAATATTGAAAGCATTGTTAACAGCACTTTTAATATTAAAAATAAGTGATTAATTGGCCAGTATTGGTATTAGATTTCTGTAAGGGTAGATTACAATCTTTTTTTTTACTGTTGTAATTGCTATTAAAATAAATTATTGGAATTACATACATCCCTATTTGTTTCTTAGGATTTCGGTTACGGTTCCGTAAGATCCACAGGTTCCTCATCGACACCTTACTCGCGAGTGGAAACGATCGATTGGAATCAACAGCGTTCGGATAGTCCACCCGATGGGGAAGTTCAATCAAACAAATCGCCTTCGGAAGCACCCGTATCTGCACACGCGCCCGTGGACATCGGTCTCGTCTTGAAGCTGCAACAGAAGCTGAAAGACGTCGAAAAAGAGAAAGGTAGATTGATTAGAATGGTCGAAGATCTGGAACGCGATAGTAACGAGGAGTCTACTAGAACGCAGGATTCGTTCAGAGTAAGTAAAGGAAATTATTCGGAAAAGTGATTTTTCATATTAGATTTTAATTTCTTCATTTATATTGATTTTTCATATTAAATTCTCACTTTCGATGAGTTCTTTTTGTGTCCTATTCTAATATCTATCAGTCCTCTTCTAACGCGAACTTGACGTCATTTAACCGATATTAAAAGATTATCGTGATAAAATAAATCCACTTTACTGCGCTCCATTGCCTTATCGCTATTATCACTGATCGCTATAATCACTACTGGGACGTATGCTTTGTTTGCAGCTCCAAGAATTGGAAATGGAGAATGCGCAACTTAAGAAAGACTTGAATTCACTGAGGAAGACCGTATCGTCTGCTAGTCCATCGTCCGCGCAACAAAATCTCATGAGTAATATATTACAACTCACTATCTATTTGTTGCATTGCTTCTTTCAAGTTAACTGATTTTATATTTCAAAGCACTTGAGGCATGATGTAAATAAATGTACATAATACTATATATCTGTAACTTCTGCTTTTTATTTTGTGTAAGATTTCTGCCTTCTTTTATTCTGTGTCCTTTAAATGCTATCTTTTCATCATTTAATATTTAATATTAACTTTATATAACGTAGCACGTAATTGCAAATTTGCAACTAATATTTTTCTAATTATTTATTACATACACATACATTCTGTATTTCACACAGCTTGCAAAATATCGTTTTATGCTCATACGAATTCATTTCTGCTTTTCCTTTAAATGCTAAAAAATAGTTTAAGCGTGTAGAAATGATAAATTTCGCAAAAGTTAAAATAATATTAGAAGTTTAAAGCATAAATTATATATGGAAAGAACTTTTTGAGATGCTTTGCACTTCGCATATATTCGTTTTATGCTATGTAACAAATGCTACAATGTTCTTTCTATAAACACTATCAAATTGCAAGATCACTAAATAATTAAATAAAACACAAATGTGATAAACGTCATATTCGGTCAAGATAGATCTTTGTACCCAAGCAGAACAACAAGTCACGATAACATCAAAATGACATTAAAATAAATCGGAAAATGGATTGAAAAATAATTTTTAATGATCATTATGGAGTCATTTTGACATCATAATGATTTGTTGTTCTGCTTGAGTACCTAATAATATTTTTGTGAATTTATATAATATCTAAAATTTATACAATTTATATAATTTTCCACTTATTTGTTTAACATTTCATCGATTGATAAATAAATAAAATTACTGCTAAATAACTAAAATAATCTGTCTGCAGAACAGTATAATAATGCTGATATAATTATATTGTAGTACAATTTGAGGCACTACAGGAGGAACTAGAAAGGAGAAGAGAGGAGTGTATTCAACTGCATAGCGTGCTAGCTGATCATACATGTAGAATGAAGAACTTAGGTGCCAATTATGGTCGCGACGTGGACATCATAAACGAAGACGGCGAGTTAGTACTTGCCTTCGAGGCGCAGAAAAAGATTAACAGGTATATAACACAAAAATATAATGTTAGCTATCGAGTGATTATTGACAAAGTACCACAAAAATGTCTAACAACAGTCTTTTATCGTTTGTGCATGCACTTCGATTTTCAGTAAACTTAAGACAAAGGCACCGAGAGGAGAGTGAGTTGAGCAGATTCACGAGCAGATTCACCCGTTCGAACGTTATTGAACTGTTCAATCATAAAAAAAAGATTTTTTATAATTTCATGTTATCATAAATGTCTTGAAGCATTTCAAATCAGTTTTTTTACATTAGCATAATTAATATTATGAGTCATGCTAAATTTCCTTAATTTGTATGCTGTATGTCATTATTTCTCCAAGAAGAATTTTATCAGAAATGATCCACATTAAAAAACAAAAACACGGATTAAATCTACATAATGACACGTACAAACTAGACCCGTTGTATGAGAGCCTTTTTTCGACTTCGTGACGTTTCCTCATTTTACTCTCTTGTCATCGATTACATGTCTAATTTTGATTGTTTGTATAAGTTCATTTGATTATTTCAATCTCAGGCCTTTATATTTAATTTTATTCCTATTGACATTTCTTAATTTTTATTAATTTACTTAAAATTTTGAATATATATATATTTTGTTCTTTTTGCGTTGATTCATCTTATGTATTAAACTCATTTATATATTTTTTAAGTTTTTGTCATGTACCAGTTTAATTTATTTATAACTCTAATTGTACTTTTATTTGAGTTTTTCAATTTCAGACCTTTGCACTTAATTTTATTCTTATTGACATTTTTTAATTATTATTAATTTATTTAATTTTTGACTATACATTTACTTGCGTTGACTTACATTATGTATTAATCTCAGTTATGTTTTTTAAGTTTTTGTATGTATCCGTTTAATTTATTTACAGCTTTGACTGTACGTTTATTTGCGCCGACTTCTCTCCTTTACCGGTTTTACTTTAATATTCGATTTATCGGTGTTGTTTTGTTGACGTATTTACGAAATGTATCTCGTCTGTTTGACTTTGTTCTGAAATCTCTCATTACTAACTATGATTTCTGACGGTTAAGTTCGCGTCAAATCTATCGTCATGTAAGCTCTCTTCGTTTACGCATAATTTATCATTAATTCGTTCTTAAATTTTTATATTTCATTATTTGTGTAGTGATTATTCAATTAATGACAGGATGCATCTCTGAAATGTACGTGAGCCCATTTCCTTATTCATGACATGTAATAGCGTATTTCACTGGCAGAACCGGTGCGCACTCAGTGCACATTAAAGCTGTTGTACATTAACCTAATCTGACTGGAAAAGTGAGAGATCTCAGTTAATAAAATACCCAATGAATATTTTATCAAATATCACAATAAAATATATTAAGGATTTCATGATTTAATTTATTTCTATATTTTTATTAAACATACATTTTTATGTCGATTTGTGTACAACAGCTTTAAAGTGCACTGAGTGCGCACCAGCTCTGCCAGTGAAATACGCTATTAGTCTCACAATTTTTTACTCATTCGATGACATGCTCTCTTTAAATTGTTTTTAATCTTTTTCTATTATTAACATTTTGCTCTCCGTTTCATAGCAATTCTGCCAAATTCTTGTCATGCATTTATAATGGACACAATCTTCGCAACTTTCAACCTTGCTGTTACATAATTACTCTACACATTTATTTATAAAAAATTTTTTTTTGTGGTTTTTTTGGTACTGAAGAGGACCCAAATAATAGGGTCGAAACGTTTACCTATGTCACAATGATATAATTTTAGTGTTTATTAATAAATTTTTAATGAAATTTTTAATTATTAATAAATTGATTGTTACACATTATATCCTGTGTCGGCTCTAATAGGCATTGAAAGATTTTTATGCAGATTATTTCTCCAATTACATTTCGATAATTATTTTATAATGGCATGATTTCATATGTTTAGCATGATTCCATTGAACAATTAATTTACGATTGAACAATTCAAGTGATTTTTTAAAATAATTTTCAAAAAGTGAGAGAGTTGACTTCTTTGTTTTTAAGGCAATTGGAAGATGAACTGCAGGCGAAGGAAAGAAATTGGCGAGTGCAAAGAGATGAGTGGCGAAACGAAATAGACAGGTTACAAGAAGAAATCGAGAAGCAGCAAAAAATGCTCTCTATTAATTTAAGTAAATCGCCGCAAACCCAAGCGGAGCTTTACATGCAGTACGAGGTGGCTAGATTGAC
>NW_017300113.1:536937-546745 GCF_001594075.2 Trachymyrmex cornetzi | reverse complement strand
TTTTTTTTATTGTAAGAAAATGATATTAATTTCTCATTTATATTTATATATAAATATATAAATAAAATTAATATTTATATTTGTCACTTGTGTTAAAGGAACTTCAAGAAAAATACGATAAAGTAGCGGAGGAGTGCAGACGTTTCAAAAAACAATGCAGAATCCTGGCGAAACGACTTAAGGATGCTGGATGTAAGTATAATAAATAGTTATATACATATTGTCAAAAATATTTAGAAACTACTGTTGTGCAATTAGAATTACGTTATGCATCGTAAATTATTTTATCTCTTAATGCTATCAAAGACGAAGGGGAGGAACGTCCTTATATGAGAGGCGGTGAGTGCGTGATCATGACAGACATTATAGTCATTATTTCAATTGAATTATCCGAATAATTTGTGCAAATAAAAGACAGTAAGCTTTTCGATAGAAAGAAAAAATAGAGATTGTTTCGTAAAATAGATAGTTGCTGTAAAATGAAGTAACTTGTTTCAAAATCGAGGTGCAAGGTATTTAGCCCAAATTCTGATAATGTCCAATCTTAATAACATTTTAAGTCGTCTTATATCTTGATTTTAAATATATGTGCTGTTTAGATATTTTTTGAAATTTAGATCAATGTTATCCCGACCAGACAAAAGTTACTCCATTTTATGTAAGTTAAAAATTCAAAATTTTATGAAAAATAATAAACTAGATTACATATATATCCATATAGACAATTCGAATCGTATAGATTCGAACAATTCGATCACACAAATCATAATTCATAATTGCTTGCATATTGTGTCAAACGCAGTTTCCTGAAAATTTTGAGAATATGTCAAAACAAACGTCTCAATTTTAGTGTCTAACGCGGTGGAATACGCGAACGGCTGCGTCGCCGCTTCTAATGCTCACGGAGATGGGAGTAACATGCCTATCATTCGCAAAAAGGAGAGAGATTATGAAGGAATGTTCGAATTTAGGAAGGAGGATATCAACGTAATCATACGCCACTTGATCATTGGTAAGTTTCGGTGTTGCTTCTCGCTTAATAAATTCTCTAACGAAGATTATTCGATTATTTTTCCTACTCCCATTATACATAATGGGACTTTCGAATTCACAAATTTGTATCCAATATTTCCGCCTCTTTCAGAGTTAAGACCCCGAATAGCGGTGACGTTGTTACCGGGCTTGCCGGCCTATATCATCTTCATGTGCATTAGGCACACTGACTGCATCAACGATGACGAAAAAGTGCGGTCGCTGTTAACCGAGTACTTGAATGCCGTTAAACGCGTGTTGAAGAAACGCGACGATTTCGACTCCAGGGTGCTCTGGCTAAGTAACACCCTGCGTTTGTTGCACAACATGAAGCAATACTCTGGCGACAAGCCGTTCCAAATCGAGAACACGCCCAGGCAGAACGAGCAGTGCCTGAGGAACTTTGACCTGAGCGAGTACCGCGTCGTATTAAGCAACGTGGCCCTCTGGATCTTCAATAATCTCATCACGAATCTCAAGGAGAGAATTCAGGCCCTCACGGTACCAGCCTTGCTGGAGCATGAGGCGATATCCGTTCCGACCGACAAGACCGGACGACCCAGGTCATCGTCCATGGGCGGTGAGCCCGATTCCACGCAGCAGAAACTAGACAAGCTTCTGGGTGAACTGACATCAGTGCACAAGACCCTGCAATATCACGGCGTGGATCCCGAGGTCGTAATGCAACTATTTAAACAATTGTTTTACTTCATGTGTGCCAGCGCTCTGAACAACCTGCTGTTGAGGAGCGAGCTCTGCCGATGGACGAAGGGTATGCAGATAAGGTAAGATAAACCGTGCCATTAATCTTTAATTTTGCAGTTGTATTATATTATCCCCTTGGCTTTCCGACTTCTCTGTTGGATATATCGGTCATAGTGCCAGAACGTTATATCAAGCCTTAGAACCTTTTCGGAGAGTAGAGACTCGCTTGTTTTTCACTTTCAATAATGATAGATTTATTTAGCCCATCGCACATACAAAAACGTAAGGCAGTTAAACGTAAGCAGTAACGAAATCGTAACATATGGGTGTAGGTGGGATCAAACCCAGATCTACAAATCGCGAATCAATCGCACCGAGTGGCAAGCCACTCGATGACCTAATTTCGCAGTTACTTATTGACAGTATAATAATTAGAAATCCAACACGAATAATTGTTTTATAGAAAATACAGTAAATTATAAGGGAAAACTTTTTTTATAGAAATCTATTACTGCAGGCCAATTTAATTAATACTGTAAGATAGTAGTTAATTACTTATTTTGAAGACAGTTATTCAGTTTAGTACTCTAAGTGACTAATTGATTACTGTATTTCAATAATAAATGTGCCAGTATTTAAAATGATCAATATTTGTAGACTTCTGTAAACTTTTCTTCTTTATCAATTCTTCAAAGCCTGACTTTACAATTATTCATTTTTCAATCCTGTGCACTGTTACTCGCCTAATAATATTGAATATATTTGTAGGAATTATACAATGTTTCGTTTAATATTCAAGGTATAACATGAGCCATTTGGAGCAATGGGGCAGGGACCGACGACTAGAAACCGCGTCGGAAGCTCTACATCCCATCATACAGGCGTCACAGCTTCTGCAAGCTCGCAAGACAGACGAGGACGTTAATTCCGTCTGCGAGATGTGTCACAAACTGACAGCCAATCAAATAGTGAAAATTCTGAATCTATATACACCTGTCGATGATTACGAAAGTCGAGTTCCTGTTTCGTTCATCAAGAAAGTACAAGAAAAACTGAAAGAGCGTGGCGAGAACAACGAACAAGTAAGTTTTCATCATAAACCGATTAGAAATTATCAACAGATTTGTTTCCTACAGCTAAACTAGTATATACTTCTGGAACTTGAAATTATGTGTATATATATATATATATATATATATATCTTTGATATTTAAGAGAAGTAAGAAAATTTTAGTGCAGTTTAATGAGGAATAAAAAAACAGATCTAATTATTCGACAAGATAAATATTTAAAAGAAACTCGCGTTTGTGGCGAATCCGAACAAATTTTTTTTCTAATACGTGACAATGATTTCTTTTCAGCTGTTAATGGATCTAAAGTACTCCTATCCCGTAAGATTCTCATTCAATCCATCAGACATTCGACTCGAAGATATCGAAGTACCCGAGGTGCTTCACTTGCCCATGCTCAAGAAGGTGTAACGCAAGCTCTCTCTAGGCATGATCCTGGTCAAGATCCCCGTACTATGGTACTATACTGTGTGTCTTTAGTTGAATTGAAAACGTTATACGCGAATAACCGAAACTCGCTTAGTCCATTTATTCGTACAGGAAGTTAGTGATACCGATAATCCGGCTATGTATAGACGTTATGTGTAGTATTACGCATCGAGAGTGGCTCATCGATATCACGTTTTATATGTTTCTTTTTTACTCGTGTAATTTGTAGATTTTACGATATGTCGTCACATTCCGAATCGTATTCGCGTTCAAAGTCAATTCTGTTGTATAGATAAACGATCAGGTCTCGGTAACGAGAAAGAGCGATATTTTCTATTATTGTTATTGTATAGTGTTGTCGAAATGTATAAAGAAAGGCACGAGTACGAAGTTCTTATAAAGATTTTAGATTTTATTGATCAATATTATTTACGTTAAAGATAAATAATATTCTCAGAGATAAATTTCTTTTGTAAATTCGTTCTTCCTTTAAGTACAAGGAGATGTATGTCTCGCGTTCATTTCTTTTCAAATAAAAATTGAAAATGAATTTCTGAAAATTTAAGTTAATTAAATTTGGGAATTATACTCGTAACAAAAGAGAAGTAGTAATGGCGCAATTCTTTTGTATACTTGATCCTTGTGAGAATTTCGAATGTACGATAAAGTTGAAAACTTGTTAAAGATTGTAATTAATATGTAAAAAGGAGACGTACGTGAGAGAAAAGATATAACGACATGTTGGAAATAGATTGTATATTTTGTGATACGAAAAGGAGAGAGAAAGAGTTATTATAAAATTGTGAGTCCGATGATGGACTGATATACGAATGAGAAGAAAATACGATAAGGCGACCGAAAGAAACAGTGGTATATAATTGTTGTTGTATTCTAATTTATACATTGTACATGCGATTGTATTTTGTGCCATTTTACAAGTAGATCGTACCAATATTCGTTTGTTATTTCGTTCGGTCTGCCATTGTTTCGCGCATTACAAACGCATTCCACAGAATAATGTCTGAAAAGCGAGATATCCCCTTCCCTGAAGATGTTATAGACAGAATATATTTACACACTTACACCTTGACTCGATGTGACATATTTATTTGTTCCTACAGTGAAAATATTGAAAATAAAGTCGAGGTGCTGGATAGCTCAGTGGTAAAGCAATCGCTTGTTCAATTTAAAAGACCCGGGTTCGATTTCCGGTCCTGTTACCTCACATATAGAATATAAGAGAATATTATGTTTACTGTAATAGAAAAGAGTATTCGAAAAATAGTCTAAGACAACATTAAGGTAATATAAATCATGGTACATATTACGAGATCAGAAATCCATAATCAAAAAGAGACTAAAGTCGACTGACGATAAATACCAGATCAAAACCGCATTATTTCTTGATTCAATAACTATATTCTACATGAAAAATTCTAATACTATGCACAAGAGTAAATATAGGAAATATAGAACACAACTACCTGTTTTTTGGGTATCGCTCAATAATTGTATTACCACATTGGTATACAAGTCAAAAATAATATTGCATTATTGTACAATATTACATAATGTATAAATTATAGTAAGGTGACCTGAAATAATTTCCAATTCAACCAATTGAAGCTTTGAATCGTTATAAATGTAAAAATTAATACAGCACACGATAGCGAGTTGAATAAAGTATTTAATTAGTAAAACATAATTAAATAAACAAAACTTTTAGGTTTCACCGCTGTCATGTGGCGAGCGTACATCGTCAATTTTCAGTATCATCTTTACGAGCTGCGTAGCCAACAAAATTTGTTGTGTCTTGCTCGTCAGTGTTTCGATGACATTCTGTTTCTTCATATCTGTAATAAACGATTCGTGATAATTTCGTGATTATATATATATACACACATAGGTACATGCATATATATATATATATATACACACACAATATATGTAAAAAAGTATACAATATGTATAAAAAACAATACATACTCGGTGTGCCTCGATTTAAACAATCGATCCCAAGAGCGGGATTTTTTTCAGATAATTGACGCGCTTTAATTTCCGCTATAGTATCTACCGGAGAAAGGCCTGAATTTTCCGCAAGCGCCATTGGAACGCTCTCCAAAGCTTCAGCAAAAGCACGGAAGGCATATTGTTCTAAAGTGCCAATTTTATCAGCTTGTGCCATGCATGCCAGCGCGCAAGATATTTCCGCCGCACCTCCACCGTAAAGAATCCTGTTGTCTTTTACTACGTTGCGTACAGTGCACAATGCATCGTGTATTGATCGTTTCGCTTCTTCGATAATCTATAAACACATGAAAGTAATACCATATTCATTACAAATTCTAAGAATTATGTAAATTACATAAATAAGTGTTGCATCACAAAAAAATAAGTTCAATTAATAGAGTATTGAATAGTTCGTATAATTGCAATGCACTACTATTGCAAGGTGTCTGGTCAGTTATGTACATTGGATAGAGTACTACTGAAATTCTCCTTGCACAGAAATTATTAGACGTGTTCAAGTTGACAAAGTAATTTAGTCGAGCAATTGAACATGATTGATTCTTATTTATAGATCCAATCAATCACATTCAATCACTCGTTGCATACCATTTTGTTGCCGCCGCGAATGAAGATCGTCACAGCACGAGAGTTCTTGCATTCTTCGATGACTAGCATTCGATCCTTTGTTGTACCAAACGTTAATTCCCTGACAACACCAGCATGGCCAAGTTTTTCCGACGTCAATTCCTCGAAGCGAGGTACAATGCGTCCACCGGTTGCAATGGCAATTAGCTGAAAAAGATTTGATTTCCTTAAGTATTTAACATACAAAACACATAATACAACAAAAAGATTGCTATTATTTCAGGTCTCATAATCTTTGGATCATTGGAGCCACCACGAGAGCCAGGTCACCAACTACCCGATTTTGAAAGCTTTTTATTTTTCTCGAAAGTTAATATAACATTAATTTACAAGAAAATACAAATACTTTCAAAACTAAGAGCCAGTACCCTAAACTTTCGCACCTCCTCTAGCGCTTTTTTCTCATCATTAAAGCACATTGCTATGAACATAATTAAGAGATTAAAGAAAAATGAAATTATAAAGATATCACTTACTTCAATCTCTGGACCACCAACCCATCTAACTGCAGGCAAATTATTTTGTAGCAAAAGATGGTTGGCTTCATCGTCAAAGCCCCACTGACAAATAGCCAGGGTCGTACCAGCATCTTTAACCTGCTTCACCATTTCCGTAAACTTTTCACGCTCGTAATCGCGCAAGGCTCTATAATCGTCGACTGACGTGACATCCAACTTATGTTTTGTTTTGGGTTTTGGTGGTTCAAATGGACACGTCAAGATGGCTAATTTGACTTCTTCTAACCTCTACAACATTATATAGAGATTAAATATATAACTTATCAATTATAAAGCAAAAGTGCAATAAGAAATATTTTCTGAACTTTACCTTAGGCATTTGTGGATGACTAAAGTCCTTGTCGACAACCACTCCGCGTACTAAAACAGTATCTTCCAATCGACCACCGACTTTTCCTTCTATTTTGATTAGCTCAAAATTAACATCGCGAGTAACAGGATCCATAACTGCCAATACAGCTTGAACAGCTATTTCCGCCATCTGCCTATGATGCTTGTTAATGCTGCAATACATAAGAAAATTATGTGAATAAAAAAAGAATTACGAATAAAGACTTTATAAGCAATAAAAGTACTTCATTACATTTTTGAACCTAATGAGGTCATAGCTATGTCAATGTAAGGCTCCAAATTCTCTGAAGTTCCCTTGAAGTCTTCTGTTATTGTCTTGAGATGCTCGGTCGAACATTTTGCTGCGAATTCAAAACCGTCAGCGATTCTGATTGGATGAATTCCCTTGTCTAGCAACTGTTCAGCTTGTTCTAGAAGTGCGCCGGCTAATACAACTACTCCAGTAGTGCCATCACCAATCTCATCATCTTGAGAGTTTGACAATTGGACCATCAACTTGGCAATTTCATGCTCTACATCCATATTCTTCAAAATTGTTGCACCATCATTAGTTACAGTAACATCTCCATCTGAATTCACCATCAACTTATCCAGTCCCTTGGGTCCCAAGGATGTTCTAAGAATGTTAGCAACATTGCGTGCTGCCAAAATATGTGACTGTAATCAAAGAATTTCAATATTTCCCGTTTATTTAAAGCTCCAATTCATCATACATGTCAATTTTTTATTTAACAAATTAATTTAAATATTAAAATTACATGTTCTGTTCGGATTTAAAATAAAAAAAATCTTGAAAATTTACACATATATCTCTCATGGAATAAATCATGGGTTTATAATTTCGTAGCTCTCTCTCGCAATATCTACAGACTATGGGATCACCTTATATGGTCACAAAGACTCCAAGGTCTCTTGAAGAGAAACATTAATCAACATATATTAATCTGGAGCTCATTCACCATTTTTAAGTTAAAATCTAGATAAACGGGAGAGAAAAATCGCTTTTGTACACTCTAGCATGAATATTTCGTTTTATTCATTTCCAAATCTTAAAACATCGCCATTACTGTTCACACGTGGTCGAGCGTCTCTCGCACATTTCTCGAGTGTGGTCCGGAGGAATCGTAAAATCCTCGGCAATCCTCGCGTCGACGAGACGTCGATTACGTACATATCATCCGCAAGAGAGACTTACGAATTGACGCAAGAAGCGGGGCGGAGAAACGCGAATACGAGGTTTGTCGTCGCCATCTCACCTTGATCGCATCATGACCGGTAAGGCGTTGCTGTTTCTCCTGGTTACGGATAATAATGAAGGGCCGGCCGTACTCGTCAAACGCCACTGTTCCGGGTATAGCAGTCATCTTGACGACCTGACGTGATCCCAAACGGATCGATTACTCCCTCACGAAACGACCGTTCTCTCTAACGCACGCCAACGGTTTTCCCGACGACGTGCTGCAATATAACCGCTACTCGCAAGTCTTTCGATGCAACCGGAACTGACCGGAACAACGTCGTCGTAGAGAAACGAATCTCGCGCATGCGTGGTTGCGCAGTTTCTGTCTCAGTTACGTATACTATTTGCTATAATGAAGGATGTCGTAAGAACCCTCGTGGAAAAGGAGTAGAAATGTTAAGTATAAGCAGAATATAAGTATGTCAATTAAATATAGAAAGTATATATTTTAGTATAAGGAAGAATATATTATTAATCTTGTAAATCATCAAATAGAATAGTGCTGAATATTTCCATAGTAAAATTCTATAATTATTAATATAATTATCTTGACAAAGAAAAACAAAGCGAAAATTATTTACAATGTAACAAAAATATAATCGCGTTAAAATATAAAATTTACTAGCTGTAATTAAATACAGAAAAATTTTTTTACATATGTCAGTGATTATACATAGATATATAATTGTGTTAAAAGGAATATTATTAAAGTACTAGAATTGTCATTATTAATATTACCTTAGGATAGAAGAAAAAAAAGGAATGGAGAAAAAAGGTAAAAATTATTTGCAACATAACAACCAAATAAATAATATAAAATTTTCTAGTTGTAGTCTTAATTGCGTGTAATTAATAAATTTCTTTGTTGAATATTTATATGGAAATAGCATAAGTTAATATCATAATGCAATATATTTAGCATATAACACTTATACATTTAAACGTATTATTAACGCAAGCCTAATACAAAATATTAGTAATTCATATGGGCTCCATAGATCTATTCTGTAACTCTTAACGCAAATTTCGTTTTGTGTTAAGAGTTACAGAATAGGCTTGCAGGAAATGTTCTGCGTATAACATCTTAGCACGAGTCTGTTTAAAGTCCATGACATGTCTGACATATAATTCACGCATGCGCATGAAAGTCTCGCTCGGAGAGTTTCTTCCAATCCGCAATAAAGAAACAGACCGGAACCAAGAAGCAAACAAGCAAACAGACCAATCGCGCGAAGTTCAATTCACTATTTTTTATTTTAAATTATGAGAGCTGTTCTTTTTCGAAAAATGTTCTGAACTGATTACACTGATATTAGAGAGGAACCTGAGAGAGGACGTGAGGGTCTTTTTCCTGTAACTGCAAAATGCCGCCGCGCACTACTGCCTTCTAAAGAAGTGGCTATAAACTACATAATATCCATTTTTTTTTTGCGGTACTCTTGATGGAAATTTAAATCGCTGAAATCTCTGAAATAATTAAAATCTATCAAATTAATAGAGATTCAAATTTCTCTCTGCCTGTATTAATAGTCAGATAGTCAAATGTTATATATTTAAGATCGTCTTAAGTACAATCTTAAAATGTCATGAACCAATCAGAAAGCTGTATTAGCAATTATGTATTTTTAACGCAGAATTTCAGCTCGTTTTTACCAAACATAATTACTAGTATGTAAGTATACTCTAAAGTCTCTATAATTATTAGCAAATTATAGAAACTTTGAACACATTTTAAACTTTTCCAATCTATATCGTTAATTTAAGGTTTAATTTAGCAAAAACGAGCTAGAGGCCCTCCACCACCCCCG
>NW_017300113.1:533863-536494 GCF_001594075.2 Trachymyrmex cornetzi | reverse complement strand
ATAAATTTTTCTAAACCAATATTTAATAAAATATTGAGAAAAACTGAATGAAATATTAATAACAATTAGATCGTATTTACTATTAATTATTAACTCTCTCTCTTGCGAGTATAAAGCTTAATGATATTTAAAGTTATTAATATATTTGTAACAGAACTTTTATCGCGTTCAAGATAACTATCTCAATAATTTCATCATATCAAAGTCCCTCCGCCTTATGGTATGCTGGTTAGTATCCGATACAAAGAAGAATAATCTTCATATTGGAGAACGAACCCAGATAACATGCATGTTACATAAGATATCTAAAAGACGTCTTTTAGATATAAGACACCTAAAAGACATCTTTTAGATATCTTATGCAACATAAATGTTATCTGGGAACTTACTGTATTCTGATTCTACGTCAAATTCACAAGATCCATTTACAAAGAAAAGTTAAGCAATCCGTCAAATACCAGATCTTGTTACAGAAGAATGTGAATCCCGAATCTTTCAGAATACTTACGATAATAATAATTTTGATAGTGTGTCAATTACAATTACCATTTTTATCGTATCTTTAATATAACATTAAAATTCGCGAGAAAATATATTCTGCCATACATTACTAAAAATCATCTCTTATTAAAAATAAACAGACAGAATGACTTCCTTATGGAATAGTGGTTACGAAGGAATATATTTAATAATAATAAAATACATGCGTTATTGTAATTCTTTTTATGTATAGGTACAAAGCTTTCTCGGGTACCAACTGTTCGAAATAAGGCGAACCTGATAATAACGGGATTTTAAAGAGCATTTATATTGAAAAATTTATTTTATGAAATTTAACAATTCCTTATTTTTCTGTATTTTTCAAAAATTTTAATTATTAATATCCCGCTAATATAAGGGTACCCAATCGACTTATTTCGAATTTTTTGTACCCACACATTTTTAATTAAATTCACGTAATCATGATAACATTGTTAAAAGAATATAAAGTATTTTGGTAAAAATTATGTAAATCGACAAAAATCAATATTCGTTAATATAATCTCATAATATCGGCATGTATTTTATCATAGAAAAATATATATACATATAAATTAATAATTAATAATATTCTGGAACGGCGGGATGTCCAATACCTAAAAATGATTTTAAGATAACAGTTAGAAAATTAAATATACACATTCGTAACCATACTTTTATTAGAGCAATCATTGAAAATTGAGCAAACTATTTGTATAAAATTTAAATTTATTTATTTAATAATTTGAACTTAAATGAATAATAATTATATGTCCATATTAATTATCATATTAATTATATAATATTAAATTTTTATTGTTATTAAGACAGTATTATTACTAACATTATCATTACTAGTGGGAGAACATTTAATAAAACAAAGAAAGTGATGGAAATTCTATGCTAAAATATATCACTGAATTAATTTCGCAACTTGACTTCAAAATATATGTAGCAATTGTCATTGACTCACTGACAAAATTATTATTTCCAGTAACTACAGACGAGAAAACCCGGGATTAATTCCGATCCTGTACAAAAATCTCAAACGGGACACCAACCTAGACTTTGCAAATGGAACTTTATGGAAAGCGACGAGGAATAACTCTCCACGATGAAAATAATTACGACTTTCCATCGATACAAACTACACATTTACTGATATACATCTGACGCGAGGGATGAAGTCTTTGCATATAATGAATCAATAACTAAGATATACTTGTAATTCTATAATGTTAAAAATATATAGTATATAAATGTCAAAAGAAAAATTAACGATTATTCTAAACATCAAATTTTCAATTAGAAGTCACTCAAAATTAATAATAACTTTTTGATATTCAAAATAAAATCCAAATTTAAAAAAAGTTTTAAAATTAAATATTTATCAAACTCGTTAAATCAATAAACAATTTTTGTTATCATATGTTTCGTCGATTTCGTGTAATTTACATCAATAAAGCAACAAAAAATTTGATGTACTACGGCAAGATAAATGCTACATGTATTGAATAGATATATACGGTTATAAACATTCCAATAAATGTATAATTAATTAGTAATTATCGCGCAAATTACAAAAGTAAACATGGCATTTACCTGGACGTAGTTTACATAAATACGTACCTAATATTGTATTACGTACTATTATACATTCATTTATTTATAACAAAATTAATTATAATATTAACGCGTTACATACTTTGTATACGTACAGAAGTTTATAAGAAATTAAGTTTAATTTCAGGGGAACTGAAAATTAAATGAAATTCAAAATTATACATAATTTGGTTTATTTTTATATTTGATAATTGGAACGAGATGCTGATAATTAAATAAAATTTGAAATTAATTAAAAAATTTTAATTTTTAATCCCTCCTTTCCAATTATCAAGTATGTACATATAATGTCTATGTATCCCTACCTACATGATTCATTATACTTATTTTTTATTTTTAAAATAAAATTTAATTACCCGACCGAGAAATTTATTTAAATGTCATTTTATTTGTAATTATTTAATTTTTTAATTTAAAATGATTGTGTTTATTCCTACCTATCCATACTTCTCCTACCTACCCGTATTTTCATTTATTCGTGCCTATTCG
>NW_017300113.1:532852-533263 GCF_001594075.2 Trachymyrmex cornetzi | reverse complement strand
CTCTTTTTTTGTAAAATTACTTTTTAGTGTAATAGAAATAATAATAGTAATGTAAAAACATTAAAAATAATTAAAAAGGTAATTTTCGCATTATTTGTTTTAGGAAATATCAAGTTTGAAGAAATGTAAAAAAATTACTTAGGTATAATTATATATAAAATTATATATATAATTACGTATAAACAATTTTTTTTTTATTTTTCCAAACTTGTTTTTTTCTAAAATAATGCGAAAATTATTCCTTTAATTATTTTTTTATGTTATCACACATTACTATTATTATTTCTATTACACTAAAAAATAATTTTACAAAGAAAAGAAGGATGTATGAACATGTATGGACATATTTCATATATAATTATACATGTTTATGAATATTTGTGTGTTTATGTATGTTTATACATATTTATA
>NW_017300113.1:530011-530694 GCF_001594075.2 Trachymyrmex cornetzi | reverse complement strand
AATATATCCGTTTATATACAAATATATAAATTATATATAGTTTTATATAATTTTATATAATTATATATAAAATATTATTTCCCGGGATTGTGTAAAAGCGACATATAGGAATAATTAGAAATAACTCAAACTGGGTGTAACGTGACATTATAAATTTAACAATGCATGCACAATATATTCAGTAATAAGAAGGTATTCAAGATTAAGTTTATCCTAATCTGTTCTAACTTATCCATTTTAAGACAACGGATGTATGGAATGCTATACATATATTTATCCGTATATTTTTATTAAATTAATGCATATATGCATTTATAAATATATAATATATTAATAAAATTACCACACATCCGTTACCCCAATAAAAACATTAATTTGTCACTCACCAACCCGACGCGCAACAGCGGAGTTACATCTGCAACGTCGCTACGATGATCTGTAACAAAAAAATATAAAATTCAAATTTGGAAGAACACAAACAATATTGAAAAAAAAACGCAAAGTTTTCTTAAGTTAATCATTTTTATAAGCATTGAATTTTCTAATTCATCATTGAGTTAGATGCTTATAAAATAATTATGCATTATTTAAAACAGATCTTAAAAATTCGTATATATTAAATTTCAAAATAATTTTAAAATAATTCTTTTCCAATTATTATTTTTAAATCATTGTAAAATAAA
>NW_017300113.1:509225-528821 GCF_001594075.2 Trachymyrmex cornetzi | reverse complement strand
CCCGTGAGAGGGAAAATATCATCTGAAAAATGTAATATACAGCTATTATCTATACTATTGTACAATTATCGATTAACTTTTAGAAATAAATATCAAAAACACGTCATCATTGCGACATAAATTCAGAGCAGATAAAAGGGCTGAATCTCTTATTACGATGTCTGTAAGGTATGATTAGAGTCAATGAAATGAGCTAGAAATTAATAAAGTCTCTTATTACGATGTCTGTAAGGTATGATTAGAGTCAATGGAATGAGCTAGAGATTAATAAAAAGAGAAATATTTCTTTTATTACCCCGATAAATAGTTTTAAAGTTACACTCAATTTTTTATCGTATCACGAAAGATGCACGAAAACGAAAAATTAATTAAATTATTAATTGTGAAAGTAGGAATTGCATGAATTGCTTTATCTACATGAAAGTATTTATTAATTAACCTTGCCTCTTTATGACTCGTGTGAAGTATAATCGAGAGTTATATTCAAGAGAGAGAAAAATTTTACGTTAAATAAAAATAATTATCATCCGTAATTATCGCAAAATTGTAATAAATTTTGGTTTTCATCGCGTTTTGATTCCAAATGATTGAAAATACGTACGAAATATCTTTTCCGTGATACACGATTGTCATCTCGATCCTTTTATAAATAATTAAAATTTAACGTGCAAGGTAGTAATCGGATACTGAGTATTCATAAAGTACAACGTATTATATTTGGCATTCTTCGCGATAAGATATTAAAAAGTAACGTGAAGAGCGGCGCGCGACACGGCTACCTGCTTGTACGAATCTCGATAAAGGAATGACTGCGCGGTAACTACGCGTAAACGTGACGTGCTACCCTCCTGTGCCATCTCCCTCCCCCAAGGTCGCGCGTCAACCGTCTAACTGTCGAAATATTAATGCATATTACGAATTAAAATTGAATAATATATTCTTAAATTCTTTACATTTTTAATGTTTTCCGATTAATACAATTTATATTACACAAAATCCGCGCAGAGTATACACAGTATTTTTAATAGAAGATTGACGCCGTGCTGTTTTTTTCTTATTTTTGAATTACTGAATTCTGCCATTCACGTCTTATTCTAAAAATAAAAGAATTATTTAGTACTTATTATTTTAAATAACTCCTTTTGACCTATTCTTTAATTAATACTTCAAATAAATTTTCGGATCTCATTTTATGTTTTTCATTTTAAATAAATCGCATCATCAGAGATAGGTATTAAACAAAATTTCATTCAAAATATGTATTTTAAATTAAAAAAATATAGCAGTTATTTAGTATTTAATATTTTAAGAAACTTTCTCTAGACTTATTTCTTATCTAATATTTTAAGCAAATTTTCGGAATCAAAAATATGATGTTTCATATTATTTAGTATTTATCACAAATACGTGTCTAAAGGAAATGTGAAGATCGAACTTTGTTTTACAAAAAAACCGCGCAGTATATATACAATATTTTTAATAAAAGATTGATACCTTGCTTTTTATTACTTTTAAATTCTATCATTTGTGTCTTATTCCGCATTCTTAATCCACGAAAAATAATAGTTAAATTTTATTTAAATTCACAATATAATGTAAGATTTGTTGAATTTTAAGCATCAAGTAAAAAATATGATGTTAATTGAAATAGAACAGTGATTTGTATAATTTCGGTATTCTATATATCTGTGATTCTGTCGCGAACATATTTTCTTTCTTATGAGTAAGTAATGAAATACTAGCGTATTGAACGACGCAATCACGTAGCAAGACTATATGCTAACCGAAATATTTAATTATTTATAACATAGATTGGTACTAAATATTTTGCTTCTTACATTGCAAATTTATTTTGCTTATCATAAGATATTAAATTCAACATAAAGAGTACAGTCTTCTTATTTAATTGAAAAGTATTAATCAAAAGTATTTAAAAAATATTAATTAATTTTAGTTATTTTATCAGTATTATTTTGTGCCAAAATTTTACGCTTTGGAAAGAATAAAATTATGTTTTAAATAAATTTATATTTAGTTAATATCCTATAATGAACAAAATTAATTTGAAATGTAAGAAGCAGAGAATATTTGGCATGAATTAATGTTACAAACAATTAAATATTTCGGTTGGTCTTGCTACGTGTTTGCAGTGTACAGTGAGCTATTATTTCATTACCCATGTATATTATGAACATAATAGGTACGCAACAGAATCATAGACATATAGAGTACAGGAATAACAAATCACTGCATGTTTTATTACGAGTAGTAAGTTGGGTCTTAGAATTCAACAAATCTCGCACTCTGCATTGTAAATTTGAATAAAATTTATCTATTACTTTTCCCGAATTAAAAATGCGAAATAAAACATGAATGATAAAATTAAAACGATACAAAAGTTGCAAAAAGCCGCAAGGCATTAATCTTTTATTAAAAACATTGTACGGATTTCTTGTAATAAAAAATTATTACAAACTGATAATAGCTTATTTTAATTACGTTTAAGAGAACCGTTCAAGTAAAGTAGCATTGAACAAATGCCAGAGATGCCAAAAGCAAAACGCGAAATATTTATATACGGGTACGACGATACCCGTTTGTCAAAATCACGTAAAATATAAAATAATTGAATAAACCGTGAATATTTTTCATACGCGACAGTTGGATATTCGAACGGCGTACAACGCGGCGGAGCGCCGGATGACGAGTGAAGCAGTGAAGGGATGAAGGTGAGCGGCCGGTGAACAGCTAGGGGTAGCGTGGTGAGCGTGGTGGGGGAACGTGCCGCGCGTCGCGGTAGTTGACTACGTCATCACTTCGGCATTCGCCCAGCGACTTTAGAGGGTGGGACGAAAGTATTGTACGAGTCGTTCCGGGTGTCGCATTATTTCATGAAAATTAAATAAGTATCTACGAACACGAATTAATTACCTTACGAATACGTAAGGTTGCCTAAAACTAAGGTATGCACTAAAGGTTAAGAAATAAGTCAGAAGAAGTTATTTAAAATAATTAATTTTAAATAACTTTTTCTCTTTTTTATTAAAAATGCATTTTAAATACCTTTATTTCTTAAATACGACCGAGCTCCGTATATTAATATATTGAAAACTTGATTTTTTTATATTATGTGAAATAAATTAAAATACAATTAGCATTTCGTCGCGGAATTAATGAAACAACTTCTTATATCTACAAGTTTTAGCGGCGCGAGTCGTTTAATGTGATATCGTAATTACATGGTGATACACCGTGGAACATATTTGATATTATTTTATCATTTCAAATATTTCGTATTAATTATAATGTGCTGTTAAAAGGCAAGAAGTAAAAAGAGATTTTTACTAGCGTGATTTTTTTTTACACAATCTTTATTCAATTATTCGTACTTTACATAATTGTGACAAACAGGTATCGTCGCACATTTCACGCTTTGCTTTTGGCATCTCTGGCACTTGTTCAATCCTATTTTACTTATACGGTTTTTTTTAAACATAATTAATAATTATTCGCCTGGAGTATTTTTGATGTTCCAACATTATGTCTCAATATTCATTAGTCTTTTTAAATAATTCATACTTAAATAAAGATTGATAAAATATTCTATATATTCTTTATATGAAGATACATATAAATTTTCAATTAATATCGCGAAACAATTTACGATAAATACAGCTTTGGCTAAAAGTATTAAATATCTTGTTAATCATTATTTAATTTTTCAGTTAATAAATTAATTTAAGACTCTGTTACTGCAAATTATCTGTGTTTTAGAAATTCTTTAAATTGACGTATAATGCTCGATAAAATAACTGTTACGAATTATTTAAAATAAAAAATATAAAATATAAGTTCCAGAAACTTATTTAAAATATAAAATCGTAGGAATCGATAAAAAACTGATACGTCTTGTTTAAAATAAAAAATATAAAATAGTTTTCGGAAATTTATTTAAAATATTAAGTAAGAAATAAGTCAGAAGTGTTATTATTTAAAATAATGAATACTAAATAACTCTTTTATTTTAGAATAAGATATGAATCATTCACGTCTTATTCTAAAATAAAAAAGTTACATATATGTACTATTAATTATGTTTGGTAAAAACGGGCCGAAAATTTGCATAAAGAAACAACTTCGTAATTTTATAAGATATTATAAGACAAAATTCACTAAATTAATTTGTATGAATTTTCGATTTCGTTTATTAAAATTTAACAATTTTCATATTCAACATTTTTATATTGTCATACGTCGAAAAATGTTCTATTATTTTATTATATATTGATTTTTTATCACTTAAGATTTTATTAATTTTATTAGTTTCATTAATTTTATTAATTATATTTTATGTATATATTATAAATTTTAATTCTTTTGTGTAACATATATATGTATAAATATATGTATGTCACATGAAAAAGTTGAAATTAATAAAATTAATTATATATATATAGAAGAAAGTCTTTTAATCAGAACGAGAGTATACTGTATAAGTATATTATATACTATATAAGTTTATCATTTTTACAAGCATATAAAAATTATTAAGCAATTTTTACGTATTTTTTTGACATCTTTAGAAAGTATTTGTAAAATTGTATATTTATAACAAATTGTATATGCTCCTTACGGAAATAAATCAGGTGCTCCTGATGGAAGTAAATCGCGTTGAAATCGCTGAAATAAATCTATTAAATTAATAGAGATTTCAACGATTTCAGCGATTTATCATCAGAAGCACCGAAAAGAAAGGATGTTATTGTGTAGTTTGCATCCACTTCTTCAGGGGGCAGTAATATGCGGGCGCATTTTGCAGTTACAGGAAAATAGCCCTTATGTCCTCTCTCAGCTTTCTTTCCGATATGGGTCTGTTTCGCACCGCCATCTTGAAATGCAATCAAATGCAATGTCATCGACGGCAGGTCTCGTAAGCGCTCGTATCGAGTACGTTCGTAGAGCCGTTTTTAGCGTTATGTGTATTATATTGTATCATTCTATCTTCATCGTTTATTAGATTAAAGACAAGGATAGAATGACACGATAGTGCTAATAGCATTTGAAGCTCTGAACGCACCCATCGTATCATAAGTGATAAGTAGCATAAAGTAGGAGCAACTAGAAGTTAGTCGGCTGTTCGAGAGTCTCGTTCGTCTCGTACGGAAATTTTCGTTTTACATCGGCAAACATGTCAAGCGGTGCGCTTTTCGGTAATAACGCTTCTCGCGGTGCCTCAAAAAATCTTGTCGAATTCAAAGCTGGCAAAATGACTGTGAAAGGAAAGATGGTTTATCCGGATACACGGAAGGGCCAGCTCTATGTCTATCAATCTGACGATTCATTGATGCATTTCTGCTGGAAGGACCGAACGACCGGAGTAGTTGAAGACGTACGATGATTATTCTTGCTCTTAATGAATTTCTAAAAAAATCATGTAAATGAAACAGCGTTTTTCATTCAATCCTGCACGCCTAGAAACTACACCTCTTAATTATTTTATTGCACACTTGATTTGCCGTTTGTATTAATATACAACATATATGTTCTATAATCTAAAATACTATATGTTTTTCAGGACTTAATTATCTTCCCCGATGATTGCGAATTTAAACATGTTCCTCAGTGTAAGACTGGCAGAGTATATCTTTTGAGGTTTAAGTCTTCGAATAAAAAGTTTTTCTTTTGGCTACAGGTATATAAAATAAATTTTGTAACGTACAATTAGGCTACTGTTTTATTTATGTGTTTTTGTCGTACGACAAATTTTTCATTTTTGTTGATTGGCTAGAAGATAGAAAAATCCAAAGGACCTCTCTGTCCTATACACATTTGTCATACGACGAAAACGTACAAATGAAATAGCACTCCTACAAAATTATTGCAGTTATTGAAATAAATTGATTTATATATCTGCATTATATATTATTTATTTAACAAGCATTTGGTATTTATTTTATATTATGTTATAATCAGCTGTCTGTATATTAAACATAAAGTTATATAATAGATGCCATATGCTTTCATTAGAGACATTAGTAAGAGAAGACAGTTACTTTCCTTCTATTATGCAATATGTGATGGAGAATGCAGCATACCACATATATCTTTGTCCTTTATATGTTGTCTTCAGCTACCATGTACACTTTGTTATATATGTTTATTAAACATGATTTTATAAAATGCATATTTGCTTTGTATAGGATCTTAAAACTGATAAAGATGAGGAGCATTGCAGAAAGATTAACGATGTACTAAATAATCCACCGACTCCAGGATCCCAGAGAAGTGGTGGTACCAATGCTGAAGGAGATCTTCAGAATCTATTGAACAACATGTCGCAGCAACAGCTTATACAATTGTTTGGTGGCGTTGGTCAAATCGGTGGTCTGGGCAGTTTATTAGGTACAATGAATAGACCACATGGTGTTCAGAGTACAAGGGCTTCCACTACAACTTCATCTACTCCAGCCACTACGAATGTAACTAGACCGCCTCATTCATTGACTCCTGGACCTAATACGGATTCTAAATCTTCGAGTGAGTTTAAACTGTTTGCTCAAATAAAGCAGCATATCTGAATGATGTATTTATTTAGGTAATAATAAATCATCAACGAGAACAACAGCTCCGTCCACGCCAGCTGCAACAGCAGCAGCTCCAAGCAATAGAATACAACTTAGCGATTTGCAGAATTTTCTATCGGAAATTCCGACGCCATCTCGAACGGAGCCAGCTGTGCAGGTAATATCGTATTGCTTTTTCATATTTATTACTCAGTTAATCTGACCGTTGGATTGAAACTTCAATTGAAAATTGAATTTTCTAAAAAATGACTGGTGCAAATATAATGCAATGTACATACTATTTTTTTAAATTGTAATAATTGAATTAGAAGAACTTTGACTCTGCATGGCATAAACAATAACAGGTAATTGAAGATGTTAGTGTTTTGTGAGTAGAAGATGCCTCTGTCAAGTGTTTAATGTGCTGATTACAAGTATCCATTTATATAGAGTATCCTAAAATTTTTCTAATAGTCTTTCCATCATAAATTTTTTGGTCTTTTCATGATCAATTCATATTTTCATTTAATACAAATGTCAAAGCGTCTAAAACTTTTGCGTAATAAATAATTGCAGCTTTTAATCAATTAAACTTAAAGAAAAAAAAGATAAAATTATCCTTATTTATTAATATTACATTTTATATCTATTTGAATATAAATTCTTCTAGCTTAATTACTAAAATTTAGAATACATAAAATCAGAAAAGCAATGATATCTTTATTAAGAAAAGAACGTTCTCTTTAAATTCGCTGTGAAGAGGAATAATTAATATTTTTTATAATTTTGGAACACTCTATAAATGGCTTTCAAGAATATCACAATAATAATGAAACGTCATACATTGAAATTGCATTATAAAGCGTTTATCGAAAGTTAACAATTTTGCTATGAACATGTGCATGTCATTATTTTCATTTTTTAATACAAAGATTGCAGTATCAAGTGTTTTATAAAAATCTGATCTTTTATATAGCAAAATCATCAATGTCAATTACAAAATTTGATTAATTTTTTCGAGAAATATGTATTATACATTGTGTTTGCATTTGTATCTCATTCAAAAAAACTTTACGTCTGATGTTATAATATTTCTAGAAATAATTTGATAAATTTTGGTATCAAAGATAAATTATTTTAATTAATAATAATAATATTTATTGGATAAATTCTATTTTTATGAATTGGTTTACACACACACACACACACACAAACACAAATAACGTATTTTTTTCAAATACGAAAAGATAAAATTAAATCCCTTCTCTCATCCTATGATAGTTGCAAGACTACACATCTGTTTAGTACATTTTAAATCTTAAAAGAGATAAATTAATAAAAGAGATATTAAAATAAGTATCGGTTATAACATTGATTGTGCATAAATATTCCGAATTATTTTTTTTATCAAATGAAGAGATAAAAAGATCTGATTGTCGTTAATATTTTAGATTAATATTAATGTAGAATTAATATACAAGAATAAAATCAGGAAAGCAGAAGAACAATAGTAGTTTACATATAAAAAATATATATAGTATTCTGAAAGCACAATAAATAAACGACGAAATCAAGCGATCACAAATAGAAGAAAATATATGGAAGTTCTTAATAACGTGAACAAAGTGTAATGTAGAAAATTCAAGGATTGTTTATCATGGAACAGATTATCTGTCGTATAATACTAATTGTGTATTTTTTACAGCTATTGTCACTATCAGGAATACATAAAGTGCCATTCTTGATAACAGAAGTTGCAGAATAGCTTTCAGACTTATTCAGTATTTTACAAGTGTTTAAAATGGTTCTCTGAGTGAGCGCGAATTTTTTAGCTTTATTATTTGTGAATAATTAATAACTGTTGTATAATATATTGCGATGCTAGAAAATTAACATTGAAAGTATTATATGTACACCTAAACTAACAAAACCATTACAAAAAAAGTTTGTGATGGAATAACGGACTTCGTAGTTAATTAATGTATCTAGATTGAATTTTAATATGCTATAGCTATGTTTGTGTTTATGTGCTTGTAGATGATAATATCATTATAGAAGTCACGTGATCAATAAGTCCTAGCTAATATGTTTTACAATGCTGTGTTTGTCTTTCTCTACCTGTGAAACTCAGTAAGGTTTTAATAATCTATAAGTGAACTACTCTCAATGTTACACAGTCCAACACAATTTTATGTAGTAATATTTCTTTGAAAGACTGTTAAACATATTATATATTTCCTACAATATTGTGAAATTATGTTACTAACACGCATTTACTGTTAAGTTACTGAATACGAAGTACTTTGATCAGGCAAAGTGTTAAAAAAAGAAAACAAGTAGCAACAATGATTTTTAAAAATTCGGCCATGTCACAATCTGGTTGCCAAACTAATTAGTTAATCTGTAATATATTGTGATAGAGCAAGATTAGAGAAAAGACAGAGGCATGGTTTTCTCACTATTCAATACTATCCTTTGTCTGAACTTTTCCTGGCTGTCGGAGATTCTGGCTCTGCTGAGCAGTTGGGGAAGTTTCTCTGGGTATGTCTGTTGTTTTCGTCCAGCTACAGCGCAGCTTATTGTCCGGCAGAGGGGCGTAGCGACAGAGCTGACCAACTCTATCCCAACGGCGATCTCTACGACGGAGAGCTTGGAGAGTACTATGAACGTGCACTTGCCACCTGGGGACAACCTGTCTACCACGCTATCGTCTCCCCAGTTCTCCCAGGCGCTATCAATGTTCTGGTCTGCTTTGCAGTCGGGCCAGGCGGGCCCTGTCATCCGTCAATTCGGCTTGGGACCGGACGCCGTCAATGCCGCAACCAGTGGAAACATCGAAGAATTCGTCGGCGCTCTGGAGTCCGAAGCGAAGAACGGTCAGGGACAGCAAGCGCAACAGGGACAAGATGACAAGAATAAGAAGCAATCATCGGCCGCTAGTCCTGATAAGAAGGACGATGACGACGAAGGCATGGCTTTAGACTAAGGATGGAATTTGTACGCATCTCTCATTTCAGGCGTTGCCTTTTTTTATTTAGAAATCATGCGTTACATTATTATTATGTTACAATGAATACGCAATAAAAAATCTTACTGGATATATATTTTTCTCCAAGATAATTCAAACATATATATGTATAATTTCAGTAACATACTTTTTGGATGTATATGTAAACGTTTCTTCAAGCCTTCGAAAATCCACAACATTAATCTTGTATATTAATGAGAGATTAGCAAACACGTTGACTAAAATATAGAAACAAGAAATTGCATCACGTATCAAAATTAACGAAAATGAATATATTGGGCCTTTTGTATACATTTATTGGATTTATTAAATTGCGAACGCTTAAATAAAATAATTTAATAAAATCGTATATATGTACAAAATTCGTATATTGTATGAGTATCCAAATGTCTCGAAATGTCTTTGTACTTAAAATCATTTAAATTGTTGAAATACCGAGTAGTTATTATCGCAGGTTTCTATTTTTTAGATTATTATCACATTTCTTATATAAAAGATAAGATTATAAAATTTGTTGAATTAATTATGTCCTTTATACTGAAATATTTGGTTACTTTTTGTTCACTATTTTCCTAATTTATTTACTTCTTTTAGTGAGTAGAAAATATTTTTTTTTAAAAAGACTATTTTTATACTTTAAATTTTATTTATAATTTAAAAATAAGTAATTTTGTAAAAAAAATATTTTGTGAAAATATGTAATGAAACAGTCAAACGTCGAATTTAAATTGTAAGAAAAGAAATGGCGGGAAAGAGCGATCCAATCATGCGCTTTTGTTTACGACGCACAAGCGTTTTATTGGACCTACACGATAATCGATATATAGTGTCAGCTGAGTTTTACCAACTACTTGATTGACAAAAAAAAATAAAATAAGTTGATGCTATATCGTATCGTTAAGTTACTATTAATAAAATATAAATTACAAAATAATTAGCGCGATTATTTGGATTGATTTTCTCAGGCAAAAAAGGTTAGGTCGAAAAAGCAAAGGTTGCTCAGGGTGACGCCGTAAATGTGTCGTCAGGTGTTTATCCGTTTGATCGCGGTGGTTTCTGATTGGCTGCTTGATCATGACATCATGCAGGTGCGGCTATAGTGCGAGAAGCCAAACATTTCTATTTATGTAATACAATTTTTATAGAAAAAAAATTAAAAAATAATAAATCGACGCAACAAACAATTCTAAAACATTTCTAAAGTTGTAACGCCATCTACGAAAGTTTTCAAATTGGATGAAATAATGTTGGTTATTAGCCTAACTAATAAGAGTAAAATACATTTATCTATTTCAACTTTGGTATTTGTTTTTTTTTTATATTTGTTATTTTGTAAAATACATTTTTTTATCTAACAATTTTATTAAATTAAAATTTAATTAATATTTAAAGAGCAAATCAAAATCTATTTGAATCTAATCCGAGTGTATGAATTTTTATTTTAGTTGACCAGAAGATATAAAGGCGTGACTTTCTTAGACTTCCACATAATAGGGACAAGATAATTAATGACGAAATTCATTGAGTTAACCAAGGTACGCGCGATACAATGGTAAGTGCCTAAGTGGTAGGAAATGCCGGTCATCACGCCGCCGCGACGCGACGCATCCATGCGATCGAAGCAGCGCGCAGCGGCGTCCCGGCCGGAGCGTTTGTTTGTAAACACGGCCGTATGACGGGGCGCCCGCTTACGGCCCTGCGCGTTGCTGGCGCGCAGTCGCGCGAATCGAACGGAGTAGTGGGGGAACTCCCTCGCGAAACGCTGATCGCCGAATGCGCCACGGCGAAATTTCGCTGACAAAAGCCGCGGCGAATAACGCGTCGGGCCGGACGCGTAAAGGAGCCCAGTTTCCTGTCTGCGAGTGAATCCGATCGGCCGCTGCGGTGAGCCGCGACGTATCGTGGCCAGTGTCATCGTGAAATAAGCTGCGGGTATCGTAATTTCCCCCCAATGCCATTGTTGTGATAGCGATACCGCGGCAGCGGCGGCGGCGGCGGCGGGCGCTAAGGCGGTGGGGAAAGAAGAGAGCGGGCGGGGGTAGGTAGTGGCTTAAAGGGAACGAGGGGGAGTGAGAGGGGTGACGTGGAGTAGTAAGACAGTGTGCGTGAGCGCCGATACTCGCGCGCGCAGTCCACGTACGTGTGCACAATGGCAACCTTGACACTTGGTGATCGTTTTTGGCGGCTCCGCGCCGTGGAGATCGCGCGTCCGGCGGCATCGCGTCGCGAGTGAAAGCGACGACGGCAAGGCACGCCTCGAGCAACAATAGCAGAAGGAGAAAGAAAACGAGAGAAAGAGAGGAAAGCGCAGGAGAAGAAGGCGAGTGGTGGCCGAAAGACGCGGGAGTGCTGCGTACGTGGACATCACGACTCGGCTCGAAATTCCTACGTTATCTTCGATGTAGGGTCCGCAAGTTTCCTTAGCGACGCGCCACGACCTCCCTTTGTTTTGGTCCTCGCGTCCCAGACCGTCATCCTCGGACTTCGGAGCGTGGCCGCGAAACCGTCGCGTCGCGCGTCGCGCTGCGTCGTGTCGCGTCACGTCACGCCGTGCCGCGCGTTGCGTCGCGCGCGGCATTCCGACACGGCGGTCGCGAGACTCGCCGTCCACGAAAGTAAAAAAAAAAGGGTTCGATTTGAAGGTTAGAGGTTAGGCGAGAGAGTGACAAGTGTCAACGTACGTTGTGCAAACAGTATGAATCATCGTCCATCGTACTTCGTCAACTTGGTGTCGTCATCGTCGTTGTGTTGTTGCAGCAATACATTTTTTTTTTTTCGTCCGTGTGTAAAAAAACGATAAAATTGTGATAACTTTCAAATTAGTTAGTACCTCCTATTATTAAATGAAACTTTAGACTCGCGTGTAATTTAACGAGTGTGCATATGTCGCTCGATCACGTCGCGGCGTGTTTTGTTTCACAATGTCTAATTTTACGACAAATTACGATATACATTGTATAAGTAATTAGAAAGAAATATAAATACATACACATGTGTACATAAATATATATTTTATGTATATATTTTGTTATATATGTATATGGATGTATTCAAAGATGAATGATGATGAATTGTATTAAATTTAAATTTTATTTTTTGTATTTTATATTTCTTTACCACGTTAATTAATTAACATTTGGAATACGGAGGTCTATTTTTTAAATCTTAGTTTTGCCTTGAGTCAGATTTTTTTATCATTATTCATTATATTTTATTGTATTTCTTGCCTTAAAATATGACACTATTTCAACACCACGCTAAAGTGGCTTTTTCTGTAATTACCTCCTTGATATTTATGAGCGCGTCAATTTTTTACATTTATGTGATAGTCATTAGAAGATTTAAAGCAATTATGCGCAAAAAAATCGCTCTAATGTTGAATAAAAAAAAATCATCGCGGTGTGGAGTTTCGTGAATTTTATTGGACGTTTTACGAGTTTATGCGAGTGCGTTTTCCTAGTTTGTCGCTCATTATCGCTCGGCGAAACGTCAGCATGAAGAAACGTCATTCGCGCGACCGGTCGGACGACCCAATTTCTTGTCTCATCGCTCGCGGTTCGACCAGAAAAAAAAGATACAGAGCTGCTTACGCGGCATGTGAATGGTAGCTAACGCGCGTGGTACGCGGTTCCGCGTGCGCGCGACGCACGCGGAAGCCGCGTCTCTTCCGTCTGCGTGTGGCGGCGCGTACGCGTCACGCGCGACGCCAGGGATTGATCTCGAGGGAAGAGATGAAATGCGATTTTGAAACATCCATATTCTTTAGGGACGATAAGAGGATCGGAGGCGGATCTTTAAATGCCAACACGCTTGCACTTTTCAAAGCCCGAAGGAATTACGCTGTAATTGTTCCTTAAATATTTACTCTGTAAAATTTTTAGAACGAAATCTCACTCTGAAAAGAGAAATCTCACTTTTAATTAAAAATTGAGCCACTCTTTCAAGATTAGCTCAGTTTTCTTCGGAGTGAGATTCTGCTCCAAAAAGTAAATTGTTCCATCATTGACACACTTAGAATATTTAAGAAGTTCAAATGGCGAGTTTGGTCATTACACTAGATTAGTGCATATTAAAAGTTGATGTGAAATTAATATGAAATTAATAAAGTTCAATGTAAGATATAAATATTTGAAATATATAGGGCAAGATTACTAGTTGTGGATCACTCTTAAACAAAAATTTATATTTTTATCCAGAACGATATCGAATAATTAATAAAATATTTAATAGTTATAATTGATTATAAAGATTACATTATGGATGATTTTATTTCATTTCGGTGTCGTTTTATATGTTTTAATTTTAATTAAATGAAGTTGTGACAATTTTTTGCACAATCAGACTCCATATACTATATAATTGCAAATCAGTTCACCAAATGTTTTATACTTTTTGGATTTAATTTCAACCGCGCATGATATTGATTTTTTTCATGAAATCTAATGCTATTTACTACCTCCTGTAAAAGCTAAAAATGGCAATCTTTATGGTATTACACTGAATGAATTTTTAAAGATACATATCTTAACTATCTTAGTTTATCTGTCATGTTTTATTAACGACATCAATAAAATGTGCAGCGCTGTTGCTAATAAATAAAAAACAACTGATACTTTAAAAAGATAAAACAAATGCTAAAGAATCTTATGATATGCATTGTTTGATGGAAAACACTATAATTATTTAGATATAATATGTAATCTGAAATTAGTGCCTAATCCGCATTTAGTGCTTTTACTCTATTTTAATGATTAGATACCCAATAATGATGTTATCACGTTAATTAACAGAATGTACGTGTAGATATTATTGCATTACCAAAGCTGACTACATTATGCAACTTTATTCAAATACGATATTTTCTATAAAAAATAGTCTTTAATATGTATTAATCTATTATAGTGAATGATCAAGTTCATCAAAAATAATCTTGTGAAGATCCTACAACGATCAAATATGAATTAAAGAATTACTTTCACTATCTATCATCTATCTTCAGATTGCCAATTTGTCATTCTGTCACCAGCCGCGATTTATGAGAAGCAACAACGACGACGACGACGATCTCATTTGTTTTTTATCCACACAGAAAAATATATAGTGTATGCAGATAATAATTACTGATTTCAAGTATTTTAAAAGTCTATATATCCGCAAATCTATAAGTTCATCAATTATCGAAATATATATTTTTTGAATTCTAGAATAAGTTTAATATTTCAATGAAGATTATTAAGTTAAAACAAATTTGATTTGTTTATTATATAAAGTCGCTTCTTCGATCAATTTTATAATATTTTTTAATAGAAAATAAATTCTTGTTTTGAATACATAATGATGAATTTTATAATAAAATTTATAACAAGTATATTTTAAGATCATTATGAAGAAAATATTCTGTGTTAAAGGTACTTAAAAGGAAAAAAAATAAGTTGCGTAATCACATTTCTTAGCAATATAGAATAATATTTTTCTGTGTGTGCAGGCGGTGAATAAAGCTTTGCGATACGAGCAACGGCCGCGAAAGTATTGCTGCGTCGCGACGATTCGTCTCATTAAACTTCCGTATCCGTTTCAAGGGCAACATACTTCAAACTAGCATATGGAATTTGTCTATTTGCGAGCAACTATTCGATCCGCTATATTTAAACTTGATTATATAGACACATGAGAATTTTGTAGTTTAACATTTTTTCTTATTTCGACGTTTGATGTTGATTCTCACATTTGAACTACATGTGTTGCATGGCATAGTATTGCATTATGTATATGCAGCACGTACACATTAGGTGTATATTGATTATACTATGTTTGGAGTAACATGATGCAATCTATTACGAAACATCTTGTCTAATGTGTATACCGCAATTTTCTTGACAGCTGGAACTCGTTTTCATTCTGTATAAAATGTATCATGATAAAAAGTTTCAGTTTACTGAAGTGAAATTGATCGCAAAATGAATATTCTGAACGAGAGAACCAAATTGTACATCGAATAATCCGCGCAAGTCGGCAAGTAAATGGAGAAGCGCTTCACTACTTGTTCAAACGCACGGATTATTGATGAACGGTGCTCTCGGCTTTTGTCTTCATTCATAATGTTATCGCCAGCGTAGTGGAAATAGCGTCGAGAAATGTCATACTGTCTGTCGACAATCGGTATTTTTTTTCTTAGAGTTTACCCTGAAAATATGGCAGTTCGGGGACAACATTGTATTTCGAAAAATTTTATGTAAATTTCTCTCATTCATTAATAAAATTACAATAAAATATAAATAAGTTTGATGAATTTTATTGAAGTTGCATAGTAAAAATCTTTAAAATATATTATATTGTACCACCATATTTTCAGGATAAATTTTAAGAGATAATTCTCTCCGTGTATATATATAGGTATCTCTTCGCGAATATTTTTTGTCTGTTAGAGTTACTTTTTTGCAAAAAGGGAGGATTGCATCTTGTCACAAAAAACAATTATCTTATCAATCGTTATTATCTCTGCGATATTAAATATTATCATAGACATGTAACGACGTACATGTCTATGATAATATTTATGATCAAATAAAAGTTATGAAAGAAATATCACCAGCGTTATTATATCTGAAATTAGATTTAGATTCTTTCATTTTCACTTGCGTTCCTAAGGATTAAAAATAAATCCTCTTTATTTCATAATCTTCTTTACATTCGTAACGTAAGCTATAAATATTGAGTTTGTGTTCTTTTAAACAAATATTATAGAGCTTTGCGTTATTTTTAAATAAATATTTAACCTTTTGTTTACAATCATTTTTATTCCTTCTGTCTGCAATATGAATTTTTTTTCAGTCCAAGTTTTTTTACCGGTCTAAGCTTTCAAAATAAAATCAGAATTTTCAACATCTTTGTAATATCATCAAATAGTCTTTTAACTAAACTGTTAAAATATTTATTCAATAAAAATTGAAATTTAAGCAAAAATAATTTAAAATTGGAATTTCGCTCATATCAAGAGAAAGCAGACAGACTCACAAACAGACAGAAGGTTAAATAATGCTTTATATAAATACAGAACTTTTCGTTATTTCAAACAAATATTAAATTTTCAATACAATTAAATTGAGATGTTTAAAAGGAGAAAAAAAGAAAATGGGTTTAGAGTCGCCACTGCCTGCCCGCGCTTTTCCGGATCTCGCGACTAATCTCGCGAGTGCACGGCGTTTCGATGAATGCTCGGTGACGAGTCCTGACGTGCAAATGTTCTTGCAGAGAATCGTGGTCACGTGTGCGGACATTGACGTCGGAGCGGCAGCGAGGGATGCAATTTCCCGTGTTCGTGCGACCACGTAGTCTCGCGTGCACGCACGTAGGACAGAACAGTATATCGTCAGTGCATCATCATCATCGTCCTCGTCGTCATCGCTCCGTTGCGTGCGAACCAACCACCGAGAATGCCGGTGTGAAGTGAAGAACCAAACGCTCTGCGAAAAACGCTCTGCGATCTTTACATGTCGTAAATTTTACTTATCACCCCGAGGATACACGCAGAAACAAGGTGAGCACGTAGAGTCATTAAGCAAGAAAGCATCTCTCGCGGGATTCGAAATCTCGACAGAATTTCGCCGAGTTCGATAAGTTCCCCAGACTATGGGACGCGCGAGAATGATCTCTGCGATTGTTTTCATTTGTCGAATCACAAGATTCTTTTATCGCGTACACACAGACAGAAATTGAACTCGCCGAGTGTCACGGTTTTAATCCTACGTCTTTTTTTTTCATCGCCTTACCATTAACTCTTTCAAGACACTGATGATGATTTATCTCGAAAGATCTTTGATGTTTCTAGAAAATTCAATAGCAATTCTACCCGCTTGTTTTGTATAAATTCGAAAGTTCGGTTTGTAATGTCTTGCTAAATTTATTCAAATAGTATTTCTCAAAATTAAAAACTATAGAAAAAAATTGTAAGTTGAAAAGTTAAAGAATTTCCTTCTTACTAAGGATTTTGTTCCATTTATGCTGCTAAAAGATTGCCTTGAAAGAGTTAAAGTCACTTTGTGTATTTACAGCACAGATTGCCTTGTTTGTGCAGCTTTAATCTTCACGCTTTGACGCTTTATTAATTTATGTTTCGATATATTGCTTGATTTGCTTTGTATCTATCATTTCTTTCAGACACTATGCGGGTTGCTTGAAGTAGCTACTTGAAAATTATGCTATTCCCAATTCTGAATTCGACATCCTTCACAAATTGCTAATTGAAGACAATTGACACTTATTTAATGCTAATAGTTAAATAGATGTTGAAAATACAAACCAAGAATCGCCAGAACCAAATTTTACTGAGAATGATAAAGAATCACTTCGGGATTATGGAATGTCGAGTCTGATGTAAACATACATTTTATAGGATTGTTAAAATGGAAGCTAAAATGGAAGCCGGTATGTTTTAAAATTTCCGTTCGTAATAAAATCATATTCCATTACGATTTTATTATCGTAAGCGTAAAACATGTCGCGCCATAACACGTCCATCTTTCTAATTCCGGGCGACGTTAATTGCGAAGTAAATTTGTTTAAGCAAAACCACGCGAGTGAACAAATCTTCATATTCTGGCGATTATTTTTCACGTAACAAAGATGCCAATTTCTTACTTTAAGTCCGGTTTAAAATTTAGAGATGAAAGAGAAAAAGAAAAAGATATCCATGCTGTAGAAAGAATATACGTCCGCAAGGACGATAGCGTTGCACAGCCAGGACAGACAAAGAATGAAAGGAACGAAACGCACGCATGGACGAGATGGAAGAAAACACGAGAGACAAGAGACAGAGGAAAAGAAAGAGAGAAGAGAGGTGGGCAGAAGAAAGGAGAAGCAAAACTACTCGGCAAACTTGAGAAACGAGATTCGCACGGGTCTGCCGAATTTTTTTGTAGTTTGTTTGAGCAATATTTTGCATTATTTTTAAATACATTCTGCTATTTTAATTATGCGAGAATGTTTCAGAGCAATACAAAATTTATGTTTCTCCAACATGCTAGGTATTAGTATTAATGAGAATAGAAATATTTGTGTAAGAATTAAAAATTCGTGATCGAGTAAACATAGTAAATTTCTACAGAAATAATTGTACTGAGGTAAACTGATGTGAGTAATAATATAAAAAAGAATAACTTCATTTAAATTGTCGCTGTAAATAAGTAAAAAATGACCTAAAATTCACCATCCAAAAATCATAGTTACTAACCATCTGAAGTTCAAGTTTTGTTACGAGATGAGTTGTTAGACTAGCACCTAATTCACAACTAAACAAAACGACCAGACGATACATTTTTTAAGTAACATTTTATTATCGGCACAAACGATTTATGACATATATATTTTTTACGAAATTGTATCTGTTACAATAGTAATTAGCACAGAATGTTTCTCACTCTTATTATGTTTATATTGAATTTATATTATACTTTTTATTAAAAGGTTTACATGGTTGTGACGCGTCAAAAAAATCAATGACATCAAGAAATGAAGAAATGTAGTTTGACAAGGAACACAAAACATCTTGCAAACTAAATTCGATATACACGATCTTACTTAGCAGGTATTATAGTTATGTACTTTGAAAGAATAAATGCCACCAGAAAAGTACCTGCTACAAAACAAATGACGAAAACATACCAAGTTTCTTCGTCAAACACATCGGTGAAGGCTGGAATTTGATTGTAGACCGAATCGAGAAGTCGTAAATGGTAATTTTTACTGTTTCTTATTATTTTGTTCGTCGTTACGCTAGTATCCTTCCCGTACATTTTAAATTGGTAAAGTTTTTCTTTTTTACAATCGGTTTACTGTAAATATTTTGATATTGCGCGAAATAAATTTCTAGATTATTTAATATAAATGTAACGCCTTTCGGTGTTTAGCAAATAGAAAATCCTGCAAGAATATAAACTAATTATTATTAATGTCTATATATATATATTATACAGGGTGTCAATTATGTACCGGGACGGTCAAATATTT
>NW_017300113.1:508478-508707 GCF_001594075.2 Trachymyrmex cornetzi | reverse complement strand
ATTTTTACTTTTCGTTCTTCACTTTGTAAACGAACTTAGGAATTTTTGCTATTCATTTGCATTTTTCATAAGTCAACATAGCAATTTTAGTTATTCGATCAGGAAGTATCGATAAACACAAGCCTTTTTTATTTTTTATAAGTCTACATAGCAATTTTTGTAAGTGAAACCGGTTTTTCCTTAAATTGCAAATATTTTTTGTAATTATTGCTTTAGTTTTAGCAAAAAT